>NW_025764440.1:1800000-2090627 GCF_021365365.1 Ilyonectria robusta
ACCATTCAAGCATGGCAGACTCCAGCACAGAGCCTATCCTTCATAGGACTCCGCCAGAGCTATTATCTTATATCGCATCATTCGCCGACAATGAAGGTCTCAATGCCATCACCAGAGTCTCCAAGTTCTGTCGGGAGGCCTGTTCCCGTGTGGTGTTTAAGACGGTCCGCTTTCGGGATACGCATAAGCGTCTTTCGCGCGCCTTGGGTATGTTTATCGATGGAAGGACAGACCAAAACATGGCTCAAGTGCGGGAGCATATTCGGTAAGTTTTAATTATGACTGTTGATGAATTCTTCTAACATAATAGCCACGCTACGATTACGATTATTCAGAACTTCAGTGGAGATTATGTCGTCCCAGGTACTGGGACTGAACATACTTCAGACTGGAGTAATGACTGGGATGTTCAGTCTCCAGCGGACGATACACTGCCGCTACGCATCCTTCAATCAACCCAGTTGATGGCGAACCTACGGATTCTTGCTCTTGACCTTAGACATTTGTCTCCAGCCCAGGTGGATCCCATGGTACTTGCCATGTCACAGAGCAGCAAATGGGAAACGGTTACGCATCTGAAATATTTCGCCAGTGATGATCTCACATTGGCTGCAATTTCCCATTGTGTTAGAGGCACTCTGCAGGCATTGAGTATTGATGTGGATATTGATTCACTGGCATACAAGAGAGCTGTCAGGGAACACCGAGAACGAAGCCTCCCAGCTGAACCGTGCCGTCCGATCACTACGATACTCGCACGCGTTTCTTTTGACAGGAACCCCTGTATTCAATACATGGGCGGATTTGGCTGGACAGGCAATGGTGCTACCTGGAGGGGGGCCCTTTGTTAACCTGGAACACTGTCGCCAACTGTTCTGCGGGACTGATGGCGAGGGCGAGGGCGAGGAGGCGTTGTGGTGTACCAGCCGCGAGGTGCCCGGGACCGTATGTTTCCAGTGCTTTTCTCGGCAATAATGATCGGTCGTCCGAAGTCACTGCTCAACCTACCCGAATTGGAGGTCAAAGATGTCGTCTTTAATCTTGAGAGCAACAGGATGGAATTGCTCCAAAGCTCCCACTGTGTGTCGACCGGCTTGCGGCTTCTATCGAGCAGAAGATCCGGCATGCACAAGAATGCTTTGAGCTGCAAACAGGAATTTGCGCAGCTTTCTAAAGCCCAACGACCGGCTGCGAATCCCCTCCTTGTGACGATTCCCAAGATCCTTCGAAATACTCCTGAGTCTGACGAAGATGAGCAGGAGGCCGAAAATCAGGATGTCATCTTTGACAAAGAGATTAAAACCGCCCTAATAGATTTTTTCAAGAAAGAGGCGCTGCCGCCGGGACTCGATTTGTGTGGGCTCGACTCTTCTCAGCTTCAAGGATTCCAAGATATTTTCAGGAAGGAGCGCAATAAACTATTAAAACAAATTGAACTCAGGTTTTCTTTCTGTCGATATTATCTACTCTCCTAATATAATTGGAGCGACTGGTCTACTGCCGTAAAGAATTTTTATCCACAGCGTGCATTCAATCTGATGACGAGACTGGCTTGGATGGTCAATCCAACGTGGATCCGGATGCGAATGTTCAAATTCTGGGCGAGGATGAGCTCAAGTCTGAAGATACTTCTGGAGAGGAGACATTTGATCCGAGACGGCCGCAGGGTTCCATCCGGGATCCGGGTTAGATATGGATTTTATTTTTATTTTTATTTATAATTTCTTTATTTTATTCTCTTAGGCGTTATCTGCAAATTTGGCAAACCTGCGAAGCGGGTTTGTCTTTACTTTTTCGAATTCGAAATACTACTCTCAAGAGGGAGCCTTCATGACATCCAGTCAATTGGCAAGCAGTTGCATTGTTTTTGCCACTCTTCCATTGAGACGTCCCAATGGAGAGCCTCGCAGTTAGCCCGCCCACCCCTGCCCACTAAGTCCGCCTCGCTAGTTTGGAGGCAGTGCATCGGAGCTACCCTTGGCCATATGATTCATCCGGGAAACATCAAAAGTTCTAGTTTTGTAGCTGGGGTCGATCAACGGTCTAGGGAAATTACTGATCTGTTTACTAACCGCAATGAATTGGCCGAACAATTGTGGCACAGGCCATGATCTCCCCCGTTACGATGGGCGACGAAGACTCTTTATCCTGGGTCTTGATTTGGGCACTTTTCATTGGCCACTTCGTAGAGCACACCGATTGACTCCCACCGGGTGGGCGTGGCTGGTGAAGGCGCTGAGCCACTGAGCCGCTGAGTCCCTTTGAGACTGGCTGCCGCGAATAACGGCGACGCCGGCGTGAGTGTGTGGATGCATATGCAAGGGGGGCCGGGGTTGCAGGACTACGAAGAAGAGGTTCAACCATCAATTGCCGTGGCTATTAGGAGCAGTCTTGGGAGTCTGTAGATTGTGTTGGGAGCGAGTATACGTCGGGCTCAATCCGGTCTACAAGAAGAGGCGCAGTCGAAAACATTGCTTGAGGGAGTCATTACGGCCGCTTGCCGACTAACAAGATACTTGGTTCTATCGGTACCACGATGCGCATCGCCTAACCAGCCAATGGCGGAAGTGGCTGAGTCCAAACGAAGGCCATGACGATGTCTTGCAGCAAGTCGCAAGGGACTAGAAAAAGCACGAAGGAAATGCTTGGCTGACGCCGTCATGCTCAAGTGATCAGGACGCAGTTTGACGGATGCGGTTGTGCACAGTTCTGCTGCATGCACAAACAGACGCACTGCCAGCGTGGCTCACCCGACATGCCAGGGGCTAACATAAGATCCATTTGCAAAGTCCCGTTCCTGCGCGACGACACGAAAAGGAAGCAGCCAAGGCAAACAAGACGTCATGTGGCAAGGCCGTGAAGTACGACAGATAGGACGGGATAGGACCAGGTTGATTGAAGCGATTGCCATTGACGAGTCACAGCGCAGATGGCCGAGACGCGGGGGGAGCGCTGCCTAGACTCCTCAGGCGACAGCGCGGTCTGGGCCAGTTGATGCCTGGCGGAGGGTTGTCAGACGAACCCACCACGTCCACTACAGCATCCACTACAGGGGACAACTACATCCACTAATTATAGCGGACAACCACGTCCACTAATAACAGCGAGACAACCACACCATCCATGCCATCTGCCGCAAAAGACGGAAACCAAGGCAGCATGTAGCACACCACAGAGCGTCATTCATGGGGTCATTCGCGGGGGCCCATGTGAGTCAGTCCGTCTGTTGTCCACTCATCCCTGTTTGCTGGGACCCACTCCCTCCCTCCCGCGCCTCGTAAGGCTGGCCCGGGTTGCCTCTGCTGGGATGCCTCTTCCGGATGGCGAACAACATGCATCGGGCGGAGCATTTGATATCGTCTACATGCATGGCCGATAGAGCCGTCTCACGTAAACGTCCGACCTATATAAACTCCTTCCTGGCTGCGTTTGTCTTTTTATCCTCTTCATCTACACTCGCGGCTACATCTCTGATACCGGCCTCTTTCTCTTCTGTGGTTTGGCTTGGCTCCACTTCCACCAAGAGCTTCTATCAACCAACGAAGACATCACTATGGAGTCTGTGAATACTTCTAACCTCGGCGAGGGCCTTTCCGGCGCCGACCTTCTTCGGCCCCCTCAGTTCGCTATCCTGGATTACCTAATACCCGGATTCTCCGTTTTTTCCTCCGCCATCCACGCGTACATGGGCATCGACCTCAACCTCTACATCCCGCTTCTCCTCATCGTCTCCGGCCTCACCTTTGCCTGGACCTACCTCAGCGAATATGTCTGGAGCATGATTGAGAAATACGGCATGTCCGTCGTACGCATTCGCACCGATGACGAAATTTACAATATAATAATGTCGTGGACGGCTGCTCAACGCTTCGCCAAGTCGTCCCGGCGCTTCATCGTCAACACCAACATCAACTCCCGCAGCTGGTTCCTCTGGCGGTTTAACGAAGACGAGGAAGAGGAAGATGGCGAGGGAGACGGTTCTAACGGCACTGCTCCTCGCAAGAAGCCTCTTCAGTACACACCCTCATTCGGCACCCACTTCTTCTGGTACCAGGGCCACCTTTTGCTGTTTGAGCGTCACGAGAACCGCGAGCAGTCGGGCTTCCTGGTTGTTAGTGAGCGCGAGGAGATTACCATTTCCTGCTTCGGCCGCAACCCTCGCGTCCTCAAGGAGCTGTTGCTCGAGGCCCGCATGGAGTACATGAAGAAGGACGAGTGCAAGACTCTCATCTACCGCGGCGCCGCTGGCACCTCTGGAGGTGACCCCAGCTGGCAACGCTGCATGACCCGTGCCAGCCGTCCCGTTTCCACCGTCATTCTCAACGAGAAGGTCAAGGAGGACCTGATTGCCGATGTGACTGATTACCTCAACCCCGCCACTCGCCGATGGTACTCCAACCGCGGTATTCCATACCGCCGTGGTTACCTTCTCTATGGCCCTCCCGGAACCGGAAAGAGTTCGCTCAGTCTTGCGCTGGCTGGCTTCTTCCGCATGAGAATCTACATGGTTAGCTTGAGCTCCATCATGGCCAACGAGGAGAACCTGTCCTCGCTCTTTGCCGAACTTCCACGTCGCTGCGTGGTCCTCCTCGAGGATATCGATAGCGCTGGTCTTACACACACTCGTGAGGATGGAAAGAGTGATGATGGCACTACTGACCAGACACCTGTTGCTACGGTCCCGTCTGGTCCCGGAAAGCTTGCCACCATCACAGGCGCCCCCGCTCTGCCTGGTCGACTCTCACTCTCTGGACTGCTCAACATTCTCGACGGTGTTGCCTCTCAAGAGGGTCGTGTTCTCATCATGACTACCAACCACCTCGAGAAGCTGGACAAAGCTCTCATCCGACCTGGCCGTGTTGATATGATTGTCAAGTTCGGCCTTGCCGACGCTGACATGACCTCTTCCATCTTCCGCGCCATCTACGCTCCTTATGATGGAGAAGATGTGCGTGGATCTGGTGACCCTGCGCCTAAGCAGTCGGAGCTTCTCGATGCGGACGAGACCAAGAAGCTGGCCGAAGAGGCTTCCAAGATCCGCGCCGAGACCCTCGAGCGTGTCAGCGGCCTCGCCGCCGACTTCGCCGCCAAGATCCCTGAGCACGAGTTCAGCCCTGCCGAGATTCAGGGTCTGCTCCTCAAGCACAAGCGCAGCCCTGAAAAGGCGCTCGAGAGCGTCGATGAGTGGATCGTGGAGACGCGCAAGGAGAAGAAGAAGAAGGAGCTTGACGATGCCGAGACTCGCCGCAAGGAAGAGGAGCAGCGCAAGAAGGAGGAGGACGAGAAGAAGAAGGAAGAGGAGAAGACCAAGAAGGAGGAGGCTAAGAAGAAGCGCAAGGAGGAGAAGGCCAAGGCCAAGAAGAAGGCGGCCAAGTTGGCCAAGCTGGCCAAGCGCAAGGCCGCGGGCGAGGAGGTTGGCTCTGATTGTTCATCGGATTCTGATTCCGACTCTGAGTCTGAAGTCGAGGACAAGACGAAGAAGGACGAGGTAGAGGGTGCTGAGAAGACTGACAAGACTGAGAAAAAGGAGAATAGCAAGGCCGTAGACAACAAGGCCGAGGCGAAGGAAGTCGAGAGCAAGGACGGGCTGGTCGCGGAGAAGCAGTCCAAGGGCTCTTCCGATTCTGGATACGATACCCCCGAAACCATCTCAGCATAAGAGAACGAGTAATGACATCACATAACGAGCATAAAAATACATTGGATCCGATATATTGGATGGAATTGCACCGCATACTACCACAGACCCAAATATCACATGACTGCATCAGAGGAAAGCAACCAGAATGGGCTAGTAAGGATGACGTGGGAGGGCGAGGAATGGATGGTTCTATGGAGAATTGTTTACGTACCGAGCTCGGCAAGCAGCGCCGTCGTGGGGGCATCTGCTGCAGAGATTTCTGCATCATGTACTGTACCTTTTGAGATGTTCCAAGTTGATATATGTCTCAACTAGAGAAAAATTGAACCTCCTCTTTTCATTCATTGGATATCAGCTGACAGTAGATGCGTCCGTCTGCATTGGAAGTTGCACCTTGCCCGGTTTGGACGTGGGACACAATGGCGCACACTTACATGCGTGGATTCACCCTGTCTCTTCTCCATCTTGCGACAGGGGTCCATGTTATCAGATCGACGTAAAGTAGGAAGCATAGTCGGGTCCTTTCCCGTTTCGATAGGCTCTGCCGGACGTGGCGTGCTTCCTGTGGGTGGCTTGCGTTGTACATTCGTGTACCGTCCCCCTGGAGCGGGAGCGGGAGAGGGATATTCGGCAGTCGACCGGAGCTGCTTAGGTAGCCAAGGCGGGAGACGGAGGGGACATGGGGGGCGTCATGGAGACGATGAATGGTTGACGACGGGCCCCGTGGGACAATTGGAAAAGTGCAGACAAATGCCATGACCATGACGTGCCGAAGCGGGCAGACGAAGTGGCTCCCGCTTGTCCCGGCCGGCGTACGGAAGCGATGCGGCTTAGACTCAAGTTAGAAGATGGGTACCAGGCGCCTTACGTACAACGTGCCCCTGCCGGCTTGCCCTGCCTCCTGGGACGAGCTGAACGAACGGCCAGGCATGAAGCAGTCTGACTGGTGCCTGGGATGCAGATGCAGGTCTGCTGCACGTTGATTATCTTGGTGGGATGGAGCCCGGAGCTAGTTTGCAAGAGGCGTACTGCGTAGCGGGCGGGTTGCGAGCGAGGGGCCTGGAACTAGCGGGATCAGCACTAGATGACCCACGCCGAGCAACGGAACGAGAGGATTTTGGCTGGTGGCGGGTGGGTGGTGAGTTGAATGTTTCGGTTTGCTGCGAATGGTTGCGTTTGACGAGGGACAAACCGGGAGCCACGGCGCTAGCGAGGCGTCGTTTTAGCATGGGATGGGGATAGGAGAGGGAAATAATGTCCTCATCGGCCCAGGGATCAGGTGTGGATGGTTATGGCTCGGTGGGAAGTGGGAAGATGAGGGGAAGAGGTGGTGATGATGGAGACGACAGAGTTGACGATGGGGGCGGCTGAGATATACGTTATATAATGCAAGGCGGTCGTTGCTGCGGATAGATCTAGCTAGATAGACCATTGATTCCGAAGGAACTGAGATAAGGCAGGAACTGAGACAACGCAGGAACGTGGGAATGTCTTAGGTAGTCAAGTGGAGGCGGGACACGAGAGACAAGAGTTGCGTGATCCCAAAGATGTGTGTTCAACCGAGGGCATTAAGACGGCGGGTAACAAGGGTAGACGCGCTATGTTTGGGGCGTTGTGGCGGGCTGCCGATGTGGGATGGAGGGGCATCTGATAAAAAAAAATGCCTCCACGAGGTTGAGACAAGATGGAGATGGTGGATAATGCCGACGGCAGATGCAGACAAGAGGAATTAGGGAGGGTGTGTGGGACGGTTCCTAGCTGGTCCATGAGCAAGGGAGGGGAACAATGGCGACGGCTGAATGCACGTGGAAGCAGGAGTATGAGGCGTTACATATTGTTCTTTGGGGTTGAGTCTAGGCGGTGGGAGTTGGGAAGCAGTCAAGGGAAGTCCTGGGACAATAGAAAATATTTAGAGCGTCAGACATGGGAAACTATGAGAGTTGATGTTGACGATGGTATGGCGATGGCCGAAACCTAGGCCCGTGGTGGTGAGGGGCAGAAAAAAAAACGTCAGGCAATGGAGGCAAATGCAGGTGTATAGTGGGGCTGTACAGGTCTGTATCACAGCTTGCGGTTGTGGTTTATTAGGGAGTATTGGAGGGCAAAACTCTGAGGTCAAGAGCAAGGATACGGGGGTTTCTCAACCACTGGGTAGATTGAAGAATGCGTAGCGGTAGTCCGTATTTTTGCTCTTGATGTCAGAGCTTTGTCTCTCGCTCATGTAGAGCAATACATACCTTGGTGCTTGCCATGCCCCGCGGCGACAAAAAAATAAAAATAAAAGTTATTAGGAAATAAATACCAGAATTAGTCTTCTAAATAATTTACTGGAATAGTACCTAGATACCCAATTATCAACGGGATTGAAGCATATGCCTAGTTATGTGTGCGAGTAGGTAGCAATACGCGTGTGTGCGAACCCCTCCAGCTCCTCATCGCCCCTGTCCGCCGACGGGCTTGTCTCGATCCCCCTGCGTCTCCCCGTCCCGCAGGCCGGGCTTGTGGTTTAGGTGCCCTGGAGAGCTCTTCAGCAGCACTCCCCGCCCGGCTGGTTTTTGTTTTTGGGCAATTTGTCTCGGCTTTTGTCTCTGGATGAGAAACAGAAAACCGCCCGATGTGGATCACCCAGGCCGGATCCCGTCCACGGCGGGGGTGGAGTGAGTTTCGTAGGAGCCTGTGAGAGTGCGGCATCGGATCAGATAACTCATGTGATGGACGGTGGTTTTAGTACGCTTTTTGAGTGAGGAGGATGGATGTGCGGGTACATGGCGTGTACTTGGGGGAACATTGAGGGAACCGGGCGAGCGGTAGGTTTGACGATTTCCGTTATGGGGGAGGTTGGTGCTTAACGGCCGTGGTGATGAACGAATGGGTTTGGGAGGAGAGACGGATGAGATGAGAGGCAGTGGAAGTGAGTGATTCTCGGCTAGCCAAAACAACAGCCCGGACGGAGATGTAGATGCAGGCACAGGCAGACACAGATAGAGACGCATCGTATTCGCAAACCCAACAAGCACCACTGACGCACTCACGCGCCCTCACTCACGTACCCACGACGCACCAAAGCACTGAAGCACCCACGCACCGACACAGGTATAAATTGCTTCCGTCTTCCCCTCCTCTTCGCCGGTGGCCTCATTCATTCTCCCCTCGCGACGCCATTGCATCCGTCTCGTCTTCGAATTCTCTCTCACATCCGCTCCCCGTCAGTGACGTGCTGTGTAAGTCCCCCTCTCTTCTCTTCCCCTACCCACCCCCCGGCCACCTCACAGGGACCCTGTTTTCCGTCATCTCCACTCCCGTGGTACAACCGCCCGCCACCAAACCAACGCCCCCTCCAGTCACTCTCCACAACTGTGCCAACCCAACCCGAACAAGGATGCGCCCGCCCGCCAGCCATCCTACCACAACTCGCCCAGCCCACGTTTTTTCTTCTTCCTTCTTAGGCGCGCCCCTGGCAGCAGGAGTGCCCAGCTTGGCCAGCATGTCTCTGGCTGCAGCAAGGTGCAGGCTGCTTGTGGCTGGGTGGCCGCGCAGCTTCTGTGTCTCGTCTCGTCTCCTCGTCTCCTTTCCCCCCTACCACATCCCTCATACCACATGGGGCATAACACAAATCTTGCCGCACACCACATGCCACACGGCACGGCAACTGCACTGGTGCACCGCCCAGCTCGCCAGGCCAGGCCAACTAAGGTCCCTCCAGTGGCAGCCTGCAAAGGGCGGTGAATTAACCCTCACCAATTCTCGGTTCCGGGACTGTAAACACACGCACGCACGCACGCGCGCAGAGTGACAAGTGAAAAAAAAAAAGCCACTAGCTAACTCAACAAGTACGGATAAGGCCCGTTTTAGTCCCCCCCCTTGTTCCTTGGTCCCCTGGCAGTTCTGGCAGTCTGGGAGTCTGGCTATCGACTTGTTGCCGTTCTGTACCGGCCGAGATCTAAACCAGGTTCCATCCAATCTCAATCCTTTGTCCAAGGCCACAAACCGCCCCGAAGTCCCCCAATCCCAATCTCGCCCCGTCCTCCGTCCTCCGATTCCTTCCATAGGTAGCCCCTCCTCTACTACGAATACGTACCTAAGGTATCCTCTATCCTCCTCCATCCTCCATCCTCCACCCCCCTACGCCCTTTTACTCCTCCCACTCCTCCTACCACTCCTATTATTCTACTTCAACCTCCTCCTCCGCCATCTCTCTTTCTCCCTCTCCCTCTCTTCCTCTCAAGACATTCCCCGTTGCTCGCCCTCAAACAACTCTCCCACGATGGCCTCCCGACCCCAGAACATTGGCATCAAGGCCATTGAGATCTACTTTCCCAGCCAGGTAAGGGTTCTCTCGCTGCTCCGTGCGAGCTGCAGTCTGCAACGTCGACCCCTCCTCTCACCTCTGCCCTGTGTTGCGTCGCCGCCGGTGTCGTGTGCCCCTCATTCACCCAACTTTTTTTTTTTGCCCCTCGTCCGCCGTTTTGAATGCTTCGGGCGCGAGCTGACCACCACTTTTCCACTCGTTTAGTATGTCGAACAGACCGAGCTCGAGAAGTTCGATGGCGTCAGCACCGGCAAGTACACCATTGGCCTCGGCCAGACCAAGATGAGCTTCTGCGATGATCGCGAGGGTATGTCTCTTCCCTCCCTCCTTGAACGCCATTTCCTCTCGATTCCCGTCGAGAAAAGGGCTCCAAGTGCTCTACGAGCTCTCATTGCCTCCAGCGCAAAAAACATGCAAAAGACCAACACAGCTGACATGGATCCCCCCCAGACATCTACTCCTTCGCCCTCACCGCCACCGCCAACCTCCTCAAGAAGTACAAGATCGACACCAACTCCATTGGCCGCCTCGAGGTCGGTACCGAGACCATGCTAGACAAGTCCAAGTCGGTCAAGTCCGTCCTGATGCAGCTCTTTGGCGACAACACCGACATTGAGGGTATCGACACCATCAACGCCTGCTACGGCGGCACCAACGCCGTCTTCAACACCGTCAACTGGATCGAGAGCTCCGCCTGGGACGGCCGCGACGGCATTGTCATCGCCGGTGACATTGCCCTCTACGCCAAGGGCAACGCCCGTCCCACCGGTGGTGCCGGCGCCGTCGCCCTCCTCATCGGCCCCAACGCCCCCATCGTCATGGAGCCCGGTCTGCGAGGCAGCTACATGCAGCACGCCTACGACTTCTACAAGCCCGACCTGACCAGCGAGTACCCCTACGTCGACGGCCACTACTCCCTCACCTGCTACACCAAGGCCCTCGACGCCGCCTACCGCGCCTACTGCAAGCGCGAGGCCAAGCAGGCCACCAACGGCACCACCAACGGCGACTCTGCCAAGACCAGCCTGGACCGCTTCGACTACCTTGCCTTCCACGCCCCCACCTGCAAGCTCGTCCAGAAGTCGTACGCCCGCCTCCTGTACCACGACTACCTCGCCAACGCCGACTCCCCGGCCTTTGCCGACGTCGCCCCCGAGCTGCGCGACATGGACTACGAGAAGTCCCTGACCGACAAGGCCGTCGAGAAGACCTTCATGGGTCTCACCAAGAAGCGCTTCCAGGAGCGCGTCAACCCCGCTATCCAGGTCGCTACCCTGTGCGGTAACATGTACTGCGGCAGCGTCTGGGGTGGCCTTGCTAGCTTGATTAGCATGGTCGACAACAAGGCTCTCGAGGGCAAGCGCATTGGTCTCTTCAGCTACGGTTCCGGCCTGGCTGCCAGCTTCATGTCCTTCCGCATCAACGGAAGTGTCGAGAACATCTCCAACGTCCTGGACCTCCCCAGCCGTCTCGAGGCCCGCCGTTCCGTCTCCCCCGAGACCTACGACCAGGCAAGTTCTCACCTCTTTTTACCTTGATTCACACGAACTAACCAATTCTGTACAGATGTGCGACCTCCGAAAGCAGGCCCACCTCCAGAAGGACTTCGTCCCCAAGGGCGAGATCTCCACCATTGCCCCCGGCACCTACTACTTGACCAAGGTCGACGACATGTTCAAGCGAGAGTACGCCATCCAGGCATAAAGGTCCCTTAACGCCTGATGATGACCCTTCCGCTTCTCGTCCCATCATTTCTACCCCAGGGATATTCTTTTTTTGCTTAGTCGGCCTGGCTCTGCGCCCATGCTGCCAGGGCCCGGGGGACATTGCGTATAACCATGACGACTTTCACGGAGGAAATAGATGCATTGGGAGGCGAACCGCAGCTATTTGATGATGATGATAGACTTGCACGCGCGCAGAAGGGATTTGCGCCAAAGGCCCCTTAATTGAGCCTCATGTGGTGGCGAGAACACCACGGGCTTGTGTAAATACCGGTGGCCGCGGCGCTCCCCTGCCAGTTCACTTGTTGGAAGCTTGTTAATGGCCCCCATATAGATGATTACTTGGCGCTGAGAAAGATTTCGATATTTAGGAATACAAGACTTTCTATTACTGTATGCTTTTTGTGCCTGTTGCTTCAGTATTGTACACGCTGGTCTATTTGTCTCTTGAGTGACGTTCTAATATTGTTACGTTCTATCCAAGCCAAACGAAGTTGCAGCCCTTATCTTTTTGCCATATGTCGTACAACCATACATGAGACCTTTCCTTCAATCGTCTTTTATTCTCATCCATCTTTTCACCTATCCAGGGTATCCCAATGCTCAATTCGTCGTCTATTTCTCCTCCTTGTACTTCCACTCCGCTCTTCGGTGCAGCATGTAGTCCTTGCTCGTGATGCTCTTCCAGATGCCGTACAGGCCGCCGAAAGGCCGCTGGCCCTTGAGGGACTGCTTCAGGCGGCGGCTCTGCTCCTTGCGGGCCTCGACGTCGACCTTGACCTTGTTGTAGACGGTGGGCAGCGTGGCAGCGTGGTATTTCTCGCGCAGGGCGTCGTACCACGGGCGGTTGCCGTACACCTTCCAGAAGTCGTCCTCGTCGTAGTAGGTGTGCGCGTACAGCCACTTCATGCCCCCCAGCTCAGCGAGCTTGGCCTCGAGGGCGCGGTTCTTGGCGACGAACTCGTCCTGGTCGACGGGGCCCCAGCCCCAGAGGCCGATGTTCAGCGAGGGAGGGGTGGTGACGGTGCCGTCGGCGGCAGTCTCGGTCTCGCCCGTGTGCGGGTGGAAAGTCGGCGGCGCGGTCTGCTTGAGGGGGCAGAGCCACAGCGGCCAGATGTTGAAGTTCTCGGCGGTGTAGTCGACAAACTTCTCGGCGGTGCGATAGGGGAGGCCGAGGTCCTGGACGATGAAGCGGGCCGACTCACCCGAGGCGTGGAGGGCGCGGTACAACATGCGGGTGTGGAGGAAGTCGTCGAGGAACCAGCGGAAGAAGCGGTTGAATGGCACGCCCTTGAAGTAGGTGAAGCCGGCGACGCCTACCCAGAAGCCGCCACGGTCGTAGCGGAACAGGTATTCGGGGAGGGGGATGTAGTCGACGGGGGACGAGGATTCGGACGATTGAACGGCGGCCGGGCCGGCGGAGGGAGCGTCGCGGGTGCGGTCCTGGACGTGGAGGTAGTACCACGGGTCCCAAGCGCCGCTGAAGGTCTGGATGGACTGGTCGGCAGGCTTCTCGTTGGTCAGCTCGCCGGTGACGATGACGCCGTGGTCCTTGGAGAAGAGGATGCCGTCGACGTAGTCGTTGGCCGGGTTCTCGGCTTCGGCGCGGACGCGGGCGACGGCCTCGGCCACGCTGTTGGTGCGGTGGTACGTCGTCTTGACAAACTTCTTGGCCTCCATCAGCTGCAGCTCGATCAGCGTGGTGACGCCAAGGGTGCCGACAGCGCCGGCAGCGCCGCGGAACAGGTCGGCACGCTCCTCGCGGGACGCGGTGACGACGTCGCCGTTGCCGAGCACCATCTCGACCGAGTTGATGGTGTCGTTGAAGAAGCCGTGCTTGAACGAGGAGCTCTCGCCGGCCGTGCCCGCGAAGCCGCCGCCAGCCGTGATGCCGGGGAACTCCATGACGACGGGCGGCACGAGGCCGTGGCGCAGGGTGGACTCGACGAGGCGGTCCATGGGCACGTTGGGCTCGACGAGGGCGGTGCGGGCGGCCACGTCGACGCTCAGCACGTTGGCGAGGGCGCTGATGTCGACGGCGCGGGCGTGCTGCTGCGGCCGCGTGCTGTTGGTCGAGCCGTGGAAGATGCGGTAGGGCTCGCGGCGCTCGAAGTAGCCGCGCACGGCGGCGGCGATCTTGCCGACGGCCTGCTTGTGACGCTCCATGGCGGGCGGGGGCGCGGGGAGGGGGCCGGAGGGGTGGTGCGGGAGGGCAATTGGGATTGCCGGCGGTGGTGTTGAGGAGGAGGAGGATGGGACGTTGAAGCCAGAGCTGTGAGCAAGGTATCGCAGGCTTTCTTGGCGGGGGCCGATTGTGGCCGAAGCTCCGGCTGTGGGGGTGGAGCCGGGATTGTCATCGGAACAATGAACCGCTAACTGGAATTGCACTCGCTGTGTCATATCAAATCGGATGAATTGCTATGGAGATGAATATTACTCAGTATATGGCTTGGTAATTACTCATGAGATATCGCCGGTTCAATGATGTTGTGTTGGAAGGAGTAGCACGGTTGAGGAGAGTGATTGCGTATGGACGATGTAACAATGTATCTCAAGCTTCACCTCAATACCGCACATCTCTACAAAGCCATTATATTAACGCAGGTAAATAACTGAAAATTCTCTAGCATACTTTGATCTGCTGCCTCATATTGCTCCATAACAAACGCAACAGCTACGCCACCAACAATATCTACACTAACGCCGGGCTCATGAAACAATCTCCCCATCCAATGCCCCGGATCGAAACAATTACTCACAAAAACGCCGACCCTCGTCCCTTGTCCGCCCAAAACCAACACCGTCACAGCTTCGCCGCAGAAATCACCGGAAGCTCGCCTGCCTTGAGCAGGACCCGCTGGCGCATCTCGTCGTCGGTGACGCTGCACAGGTCCTCAAACCGCAGCGGCTCCTCGTCCAGCGTCCTGGCCTTGATGCGCACGGCGCTCGAGGCGATGGCCTCGGCGTCGTCCACCGCCGCGCGGATAAAGCCCGCCCAGCCGTCGTAGCACCGGTGCGTGGACGGGATGTTGCGCAGCAGCAGCGCAAAGCAGTGCGGCATGGCCTCGTACTCCTCGAACACCACCGCCACGCCGTCGGCCTCGAGCTTGCGCGCCAGGAACTTGCCCTCCCAGGCCAGGATCTCCCAGCCAGCGCACATGTAGATGGGCGGCGCGCCCTCCCAGCTCCGCGCCATGACGAGCGACGCCAGCGGGTGCGGCAGCAGGTCGTCGTCGACGTAGATGTTCTTGCGCGGCGGCTTGGCCGGCCAGATGTCGCACGGCGGGATGGCCAGCTTGCTGATGGACTCGGGCTTGGGCAGGAAGTCGTACGGCGTCGGCGTGGCCATCTCCCACGTTGGCGCGCTCTGCGTGATGTCGAGCCACGGCGAGTTGACGGCCACGCCTGCGGGCAGCGGCACTTGACGCAGCTCGCCGTGCCACAGGATCGGAGCGTCCTGGTTCCGGAGTTCCATGAGCAGCTGGAGTAACGCCAGCGCAAGGTTTCCGCCGGCACTTGGGGAGTCTCGAGTCAGCGCCACCACGCGGGGACTGGGGAACTGGGCATGAAGAACACGCCGAGATTCGACAAGGCTTACCTGTCACCGGCAATCACAAGGTGCTCCGGCTGCACGGGGTCGTGGTAGGCGTCCGGCGGCGGGTACAGCAGCGTAAAGTACGACACGAAGGCGTCGAGCAGGGCCGACGGGAAGGGATGCTGGGGGGCGAGGCGGTAACGGACCGAGTAGCATCGGCCGCCCGTCAACTTGGCCAGCTTCTTGGTGGTTGGGCGGTGCGTGGAAGGGTCGCAGAGGTAGTAGGCGCCGCCGTGTAAGTACAGGACCGTTGTGGGCGTGGTGCACTCGCCCATCATGCTGTGATACCTCTCGCGCTCCGACATGCTGGGCAACGGCTCGGTGCGCGCTACTCCCGCGCGGTACCCGGTCCACTCGGCCTCTACGTCGATGAGGTCGGGCACGGGAACCCGGGGACGGCGAGACTTGGAGTCCCTCGGGCGGGCGAGGCGCTCGAGCGTGTCGATGAGGGCATCGCGGATGCCCGTCTCGGACGGCCGCGGCGAGGCGTACCGGCTGACCCAGATGGAGCCCTGCGGCCCGCTGTCGCGCATGGTGAGCTTCTGGATGTCGGTGATGCTGCGCGGCTTGGAGGTGACCAGCATGGCGCGGAAGACGGCGATGAGGAGCGAGCTGCGCAGGTCGAGATACTCGGCCGCATCCGAGAGTTGGAGGATGTGAAGCAGCGAGACGCGGGCGATGAGCGGGAGGAATGACAGGGAGGCCCAAGCAGCCTTGATGGTTGCCGTAGTTATCTTCATACTGGGCAAGGCTCAAGGCGGGGATCAGAGGAGACAGCACTTGGGGAAACGAAGTTGGCGGTGATGCAGGGCGGGTGTCCTCGGTGATGCTGCTAGTATGGTGCCATCCAACTGCTGTTAGCAAGATGCCATTCGTAAGGGCCAGCCTATCGACAATCAACCCCAAAAGGAAGATGGGAAATGCAAAAGAATACAAGAAGAGGGTATAAAATTTGCTAGAAATCGCTCAGGAGGGCGAGGAGGGAGAGAGATGGTTAACTAGGCGGTGGATGGCCATGGAACCCCCAGCGAGCCGGCAACCGCATGAGGCGGTCATGAAGATGAGCAGACGCTTCTGAAGAAGGATCGATCGAACAAGCAAGGACCAGCACCAGAGAGGGATCCAAGGCCCAAAGGGTCTAGCTGGGGCAGCATCGCCGTCGATGATTCGCGCGTCGCATGCAAGCCCAAGAGCGGAATGGTTCTTCCTCCTCCGTCTACTGTTTGAGCCTCGGCATGGCATGGATGGCGGGGGAATCCATCACGCTTCCCACGTCCAGCGCACTAACACACTGCCTGTTTGAGTAAAAGTTGCGCGCCAGTTGGCTGGCATTATGCTATTCCTCACTGAGCTAGGTTCGCGAGGCTTGGGGGATTAAGTTGGCGGCCCTCGCTTTTGGCACTTTGGCCGGTGTATTGGAGCATGTGGCTGAAGCAATACCCAGGTTTATATTAAAAATTACGCATCGCTGAATCAGTATTTTGTTACCGTGCAGCATTTTCCCGCAGACGCAATGTTTTATAGATGTCATCAAGGTACCTTGCCACCGGATATAGTAGGCTGTAAGTTAGTGCGGGGAGTTTGAGTCCCGAATGAGCAACTGGTTGTACCACGGGTCACCCGGAAACGCGGGGACCTGCCCACAGGATGGCATGATTATTCTGCATGAGCGTATCGATGGGTTTTACTGTCTTGCTTCGTTGGAGAGTGAGGATTTTCAGGTTACCACTATTCGCGTATACAAAGTACTGGCCGCATACGGAATATTGGCACACGGCCTAGACGAAATCCAACTACCTATGAACACGATGAATGGACCACGACTAAGGGACCTACCAAAGTACTGAATCTGAAAAGTAAAGATGGGAAAATAATACAGAGAGTTCGCCTTACCAAGTCTACCCTAAGAAAAGATGCATTATTAAATACCACAATTGAAACCCGCACGTATTGTGTGTGCAAATCCCAATTCTTGACATTACAAAACCACTGTCTGCCGCCGCATTTATTCGTAACCATTGTTCCTGCCAACTACCACTCAAGGAATCCAGGTATTTTGCGTCCATTGAACCTAAAAATCATCAGTCATCAATACACTCTCAAAAGACGGTGTGCTCACGTAGCTAGCGTTGATCTCATGAAGATTTGTAACACCTAGATTGGCCGCATCAACCGTGACCTCACGGTTCAAAAGGTCGATTGCGTGCCGCACGCCCTCGATGCCGAACACATTGGCGTACACAAAGGGGCGGCCGAGGCCAACAGCCCTGACACCCAGAGCCAGCAGCTTGAGGATATCGGTCCCGTATCTCACGCCGCCGTCGGCATACACTTCGAGCTGTGAGAATATCTCGGGGGCTTTCTGGCGAATCTCGAGCGCAACTTCCAGGCTCGAGGGACTGCCGTCAAGTTGTCGGGCACCGTGATTGGATAGCATAATGGCCTTCACTCCGTTTTTCACAGCGTCTTGCGCATCGGATACTGTCAAAATGCCCTTCAATACGATTGGCAATGAGGTCATCGCTGTGAGGTTATGGTAACGTTCCCACTATATCCTTGTCAGTCAAGCTGGGCTGGTCGGGTCTTGACTCCAAAAGATGACTTACAGTTAACAGCGTATAATCTGGCTCTCTGTGTCACGGGATCATTAGTCTGAATACTTCAATAGTCTCCAGAATTGTTGTTTGACATACGGAGGCCCACCGCGAAGTCGGAAGGCTCGCTGGCGATCCCCACTTACAGGGGCATCGACTGTGAGAACAATGGCAGCGGCACCGGAGTCTTCTATCTGTTTCACAAGCTTCCGAGTTGTCTTATCCGAGTTGGGTAGATAAAGCTATCAATCTCATTAGAATGGCTATTGAATTGTGATGATGGAACTTACCTGTTGAAACGTGACCTGCCCTGCCGCCCTCGCGGCGGCGATCTCTTCAATACTTTTCGAGGCTTTCAATGAAGGCTATGACGATTAGAATGGCTTATACTCGGGAAAGATAGCACTAGGGCTCAGACACCATACCACATATAGTATATTGCTTTCTCCTGCCGCTCGGACGAGATTGAGCTCCGCGTCAGGGTGGGCCATATCCTGCCGTGCTGCCGGGCTTATGAAGAAAGGAGATGAAAATTTATGACCAAGGATAGTTGTGCTGTTACCACATTTAGTTTCCATTTCCTTGTATTGACCTGATATTTGTGGGTAAAGTATGAGGGAACAAACGACGCATACATACGGCAATGTGGCTTTCACATTTCTAACATCCATCATTCGTCGTGGAAGTAAGGAATATCGTTGGAAAGCCTCAAGGTTGTTTCGATAGGACCACTCCCCACCAGCAGCATTGCGAAAGTAGGTATAATTCTGTAGAGGCAAGAAATTCCGCGCTGCCCATTCGAAATCCGGAAGGCCAGCAATGCTGTCAAGGTCCGGGAGCGAGCCAACCGCAAAGTCGCCCAGAAAATCATTCAAGCCTGTGTCTGGCTCGTTGAGAAAGGGCCGAGCCGCCAGTGTGCAAGTAGCAAAAACAATAACTGGTCCAGAGATCCACATGATGACGGCTTGGCTGGAAAGGAGTGATCGAGGTAAGGAATTAATCTTCACTTTTCGGGACAGGAAATCTCGGGGCTTTTATGGAAAACTCTTGCCGTATTTCTCATGGACGATCGGCATCTTTCCAGAACTCGAATGTGTAGTTAAGGAATGCTAATTGACTCCCGTAAAAGCTCCACGGATCGGGCAGCCTAGCGTCGCATGAAGTGTCGGGGTGGCCAATTGTATTCTGTATACCGTAACTCAGCAAATCCAGTAAGGGTAGCGCCTCGGCAGAGTGGAAATCCCCGGATACTACATCGTATACCGCACGTACCGTAGTAAAGTCACATTGAGGCTTTTGGGAGTGATTGTCCGTGGTTTTGTGCCAATAAGTATGCTTATCTTGTCTTTCAGAGGTCAAATTTATCCACAGTTAGCGCCAGGATCTGCAGCTCTCCACTTTGCCCAGGGACTACCCATCCTGAATGGGCTGAGTTCTCGCGGTATCTAGGGGTATGGCTATAACTAGGCGATTAATAGAGAGAGTGGAATGGCTATTTGAGCTAGGCAGCCTGGATTAGATAAATTTTTACGATAGAATGTAACGTGGGCTAATGAAGCGAAGAAGAAGCTATCCTAGTAGGTGCAAAATGAGACACTGTGTCTTACTCGCCTAAACTCAAACGTGCCGATGGTCTATTTGAAGTGTTAGGGAGCTGGAATCATGGAAAAGTGAGGCGGACATAGCTGTGTGTGGCGCGGGTAGCGGATCCCGAAGTCCCGGTTCAAGGGCGTCGGCATTCCAACGTTCGGGGCAGGATGTTATGGACATAATCAGAGTAGGATGTGATGCAACAAGTACTATTTGACCACCACACTATAGTGAAATTGTGATCTGCGATTGCACTTGCTGGCACTCAAGTGACGTCTTCACTTGATTGCAAATCGGACCTATCATGTAAAGCGGGCTGAACGTATGGTTTCGTCATGGAGGTCTTAGGGATGCACCCCCATATCATTCAATATCTAGTCACCGTCAATCATCAAGTATCTCTGTCTTTTGAATTGAAATGGCAATTGTTATATGGGAATCTGTGAGATCAGTCATTGAGAGCTCGGCTTCCGAAGCCGACTTCTTGGATCTCACTGCCCACGTTCCGTCGGATCGGCCTGCCGATCTGCCCAAATCGTCGCCAGTCGGACTACATAACTCCGACCTATCCCCCTGCAGGTTATGTTGCTTCCTTTTTTAAACACAGTCGTCAAAATGAGTCTCAAACTTATCCGCAAATCACCCATCTCCCTACCTCAGCTGGCTCGTGTGATTTCGCCACTCCGACCGCTATATCCCCAACCGCCGCGACCATTGCAACCCAGAAGATATCTCACGATGGCGGTTGAGTCCGTTTATACCGACAAGTGCTACAAGCGTGAGTATTCACTTGTCACTCGCGCCTTACTGCGTACTATGACTGACAATGGATGGCCCGACAGCATTTGCTCACTATGTCCGTAAGCCCCAGCCGAAAACTACTGTGACTGGATTATTAGCTGCTACTATCGATGCATCGCACGAAAAAAAGCGCGGAGACCAACGCTTACTGTTTATTTCTCCTTTATAGTCCCAGGCAATCAAAGCCGGAGGGCTCGTTTGGTTGTCTGGTCAAATCCCAGCAGACGTGAACGGCAAGCTTATTACAGGATCCGTAGCCGACAAAACGCACGCTATCATCCAAAACACAAAGGCAATCCTAAAGGAAGCTGGCTCGAGTCTTGAGCAGGTGGTTAAAGTAGTTGTGAGAACCCCTGGCTTACTTGTTTTCATGCCATGGTCACTAAATGTCACGCAGGTGTATGTACGTGACGCTGGAATTATGCCCGACTTTAACGCGGTTTACAACCCTGCGTTCCCACAGAAGCCTGCACGGTCGATGGTGGAGGTGTCGAATCTACCAGCAGGCGTCGACATTCAGGTGGATTTTATCGCAGTTGCTGGGCCTGTCGAGAAACTCTAGTAGCTCAACTCCACATTTCATGTTGAAGATAGTGACTACGGAGAGAAATAGTGTCCTGGGAGTCTGGGACTGCCAAGGGCTGGCGTAATTAAGATTTCATAAATTTGATCAAGTGACCACACTACTAGTCCGATTAGAAATCAAGGCGTGTCTCGGAGAGACCTAACACTGAAGTCTCAAGGCCGAAGCCGATGTTCAAGACCGGGATCACGTTCCGACACCCCAAGCTCGCCTCCTCTCAATCCATGCCGATAAGCGGGACCAGGTCCGAACATATAGACAACCACACACTGGCTTATTGGGGAACATCCACGTAGCAGTTAATCTCGTCGATGGCAAACCAATTGTCAAGGCAGACCTGTGGGCTCTGGGCCGTAATCCAGATTCGGTTCTTGCCACTGCTGGGCGTATCGAAGGAGAACGAGCCAGACATCCAGTGACCCGCATCGGCGTCGCTCTCAGGGTAACGATTACCGATTTCGTCGTTGCCGTTCCAGATGCGAAAGTAGGGCACATATCGGTTAGGTGTGATGTAGTATTTGTTAAAGTACCACTGATATGTGCAGTAGACGCGAGTGTTGGGGCAGGTCCAGGTGTCTTGGTACATCTCTAGGTAGACGTTGTCCTTGAACTTTGTGGAAGTGCGGAATGTTTTGGACGTGCCGAAAGCCCCGTTGGAGCCAATGTAGACGCAGGCTTCGTTGTCATCGGAGAGAACCCACGGGCAGAGATCACCGCTCTCAAAGTTCCCGTTTTTGATGGGGTTGACGTTGGGGTCGCATACTTGTTCCAGTTGGGCCTCGCACGTTTGTCCAACGCTGGTACAAACCGGCTCAGGGGTGGCTTGAGGAGTCTCAACGCATACTGATGTTGTATCGGTATAATCGGGTGTGGTTGTGGCAGGAGTCGTGGTCGGTGTCCCTTCAGTAGCGGATGTGGTGAGGCTTGTGGTTGTAGTTTGGTCGACCGGAGTCGTAGTCGACGTTGCTTCCGAAGTGGTTTCCGTAGTCGAGAGGAGGGCCGTGGTGCTCGATGAGGCCTTGCATGGCGACGCAACAGCCAGTGAGCTGAAAAGTGATGTTAAGAAAAGCGAGTGGATCAGACGGCGAGCCATCTTGACGGATTGTTGTCGCGTTGAGAGCAACTGTGCACTGGTCACCGGTTTCACTGGAGGAACGACACACCGAAGACCCCCTGGAACGCAACGCGGGGGACAGAGGCATTCTTTTCATCTTTTCCCTCCAGGCTTAATAAGCTTGGGTAAATGGCATGCCGATCTCCGAATTTTGCTGTGACTTGTTCGGTAAGCGTTGGTTGCATGCTTGCGAGCAAGCTTAGCAGGACTAAGAAGCGTGTCTTGCCTCGGGCAATTGAGACATACACAAATCGGCGCATAAAATGCCCAAAAAGGTTAGGTTTTGTGAAAGACGTAAAATGAATATAAGCACTACGATTAGCACTTGCCAATCAAGACCGAGAAAGAATCAGATACGAGGCACTGGGGAGACTACTGATGGATCTAACCCTTGTGGCGCATGCGGTTTCCTTTTTTTCAACGCTATTGATTTATAGTCCAGGAACAGCAACCGAGTCGCCAGCTGAGGGCAGGCTTGGCCCCTGGCTAGCAGGGATGAATCAGGTACCAATTGCGTCATAAATGTTGTTGGCTTTCCGTCGTGGCGTTGCTGGCACACGAGAGACCCAATAGAGGAACAATCACAACACTTGGCGAGAAAAAGGGTTGATGAGGCCCGACAGGAATTCGGAACCCGCGCCGAGAGCGGGTCGTGGTCGGTAGCCGGCAACCTAACTTAATTGTGACACCCGGTCTCATGCAGGGAGAAATTAACGCGTAAAGCTGTGAGGGAGCCGGGCGATCATATGGATCACGAGTCAGGTACATGGGCTCAGGGGCGTCTTCCTGTTCAAGGTCCTCAGGAGCCATTTTGCACCTGCGGTTGATGTAGACAGTGAGGGCCACTCATCTACTGCCTAATACAAGGCTCAGCTCTTTGATGATACGAACCATAATCTTATGATATTCCAAGTCGGTTAGCTTACACCTCGAGTCCCATCTTCTAGCCACCCATAGCCGCTATCCTTTTGCTCCGACGTCTGTACTCGGTCACTCTCCGACAGGCAATGCACTGCCCATCCTCATCGAAATAGTGCTCATCCAACTCAACCTCGCATAAGTCATGCGGTTCCCCCTCATAACAGCCATCACAGGACGGTTGACGGTAGGTACAGTCCCACAACCCAGATACAGCATCCTGCCAAGCACTGCTTAAGGTGCTCTCATGGCTAGGTGTCTTCCATCCATCCAGGGCTTCCCTAATACGATTGATATCGTCGACCTCCTCAAGGCCAAGAAAAGCATCTCGTGGCTGTTCACGAGCACAGAGAAGTCTAGTCTGAACTGGCGGACACTTTTCGAGGCCCGATTTCTCCACTTCAACCCAGCCATGCTTCTCACCATCTAACAGGGTGTCCTCTTCAATATCACAGTCGTACATTTCCGTCTCCATCGCGGGTGTGATGTCGAGATCAAAACTGACTTGGTAGATCCCCTTCTCAATGACATCTTCCCACGACAGACATCCCTCTGGCAAGACGATAATCCAGCTTCGATAACGGTTCGCGTCATTGTATTGGGTCCAGAATTTCGCAGATGGGCACCAAGTTGGTACTATATGAGGCAACGGCTCTTTGCCCCGGATTTCGTTGATGAGCTTTTCGTTTGCAGCTTCCTCCGACAGACCCGCCACAGCATTCTCTCTCATGTCTTGGACGGCTTGCATTCGGTACGCCTTTTCACGACGATGATGGTCGACGCATTCTTCAATGCTGCTGAAATTGGAGTGCACATCGACCCTCGGCCACCGATTTCTCGCATTTCCCCAACCCTCAATAGCATCGCAATTGAGAAAGCTGTTCCCTAAATCCTCCGGCGATGGGTGAGGGCTGCCTAAACAGTAGAGCTGGATGCCAAGCTTGGCAATGTTCTCGGACAACCCACCACCACGGACAACCGTGTAGGTTCGGCCAGCGTGATCTTCGAAATGACTATAGCGAGCCGACATGTTCCTCTTCCTGGGAGCTTTGCCACCGGTTGATTTGCGTCTCGTCTGCGTGGGCGCCATCGTTAAAAGCCGCCAAATATGCAGTCTTCGAAGGCGAAGTTGATGGCTTCTATCTCAATTCTGGCATAAAGGTACAATAAAAATTCAAGAGTACGCATCAGTGAAGTCCAACGCCGCAGAGAGGGGATCTGGGTTGAGGAAGGCCGTACTGCTGCCTAGAAATTCACAGCACACCACCCGCTGTGGCCCACATTTACCATAAAGGGAAAAGTGCATAATGTTCGTGATCAACTCCACCGCTTCCAACACCGCGCCATAATGTAAGTCATGGCACCTCTTTGTTCTGAGAAGTCAAATCTATGATTCTTTTCCGCAATGGATAAAGTCCACCACTATCAATTACACCGGATGAGAAATTTTGCCTGGCAACCTAAACGCTTATTGCCCACCAATTCCATCTTGTTCCCTGGACCTATCCCCTGTCCTTGAGGTGAAGGGTTGTCCTGTCTTAACAACGACCTGGAGCCTGGAGAATCAATAAAATATTATGTTTCTATATTTATAGTTTGCTAACTCTATTAAATGGGCATAAACCTGACTAGTTGCTATTTTATCTAGATCTTTAGAAGAGAGATCTCATAGAATAAAGAGTCTGGAAATAGATACTCAGTAGATTCCAGAAGCTTAAGGTATTATTGTTACTTGGTAAACTCTTTCTTAATGAATTATTACGACCGTGGAAAATAGCGAGGTACGTGTTGAGGGGAATCTGAATATGGCTGGAATACTGCCTGCTTGATTAATAAAGATATGGTATGTCCTTCGTGCCGTGTGGCTTGACCTGAACGCTCGAATTATAGTCTAGTAGATTATCAACCAAGCTCCGCTGCCCGGGCCGCTACTGCAATCGCTGAATAACACTTCATCGGCCAGGGGATAAGCCCGAACGGAGTGATGGCCATATCCCTAGTACTCTGTAGCAAATACCAGCACAGTGTCCTCCGTGTGGAATAGGCATCCAACTTGGCTAGATGGTGCTCGAGGAGCTCTACATCAGCTGACCCTCAATCTTGTTGCAAGTCATCTTCCCAGAAACCCATCTTGATCAGAACACTCTTCCGCACCCCCTTCTCCATAAGAAATGCTGCCATGTCTTTCCTCATCTGGATTGGAACCCAACCCCACGATATCGCCTCATCCTCATCTATCCATGGCTCCCATTCGTCATGTATCCATGTGTCTCCAGGTAGACGCCAGGACGCCGACGTGGCATCCCCACCGTCATCTTCGATCAGATACCTGAGCCTGTCGACCGACCCCCAAGACCCAGCAACAGCAGCCGCGAGAGGGCTGCCATATAGTCCACACTCCAGACGAGCATTCACGTCGGCGCCATGCTTGATCAACAGCTCATCACACACGGCCGTATACCCCGCGGCAGCTGCTACGAGAGGACTCCCAAAACGGCCGTTCGTGGTGTTGAGGTTAACATTTGCTCCATACTCGATGAGGAGCCTTGCCAGCTTCAAGTCGCCCTGGTGGCATACGACTTCTAGAGGGCAGCCGTAATCGCAACCCTGGCCACATTGGAGGTTTGGGTCTGCTCCTGCCTTGAGAAACATTTCGACAAGCTCAGATTTATCTCTTCCACGGGCGGCGATGCAGAGGGGCTTCACGTTGCCGAGATTCAGATCTGCGCCGTTTGAAAGAAGTAGTTTCATCGTCCCGACTTGTGATCTGTCAACAGCTTCAGCCAATGCGCTTCCCAAGACGCTACTCAAACGTCTGTTCACATTGCCTCCTCGCGCAATGATTGCGTCGCAAAGTTCCTCGTGGCCATACTTTGCGGCAATTGCGAGCAAATCCAGTCCTGCGTTGTTGACCTGTGAGACGTCGATGGCTTCGTCCCACCAGTCTTTGAGGCCATTGTAAAGGCCAAAGATGCATATCGCGAAGACAGGGCTATCTATCGGTTCCAAGTCTTTCGCATCGAATAATATCCGTAGGCCGGGCTCGTACTTCCGCAGATCCTGATGGCGCATAGCCCAATCTCGGTATTGTTGACTAGAATGGAGGCCCCCGCCTCCAGACCCCAAAAACCGCTTGAGAGTCCGCGAGACGGCCATGTTCCCTGGCTGCTGACTCAAGACGGCTGGGACGAGCTGAGCCCAAGTGACTAGTATGTATCCAAAAAAGCTAGCTTCAAGGTCTCGTTGATTAAGTTGCCACAGCTTCGGGGCGCGGAAACCAGGTCGCTTCGAGAAGCCTTCGATGAGACATAACAGAGACAAGTGTGCCACTTGGGAACGGGCATCCTGCCTTGTCCAGCGTCGCTTAAAGTAATCCACGACGGATGCATGAGAAAAACGCCATTGCTTGCCTTCGACAATCATTAAGTGGCGGCAAATATGTTCCAACGTCGACTCGGCCAGCGTGCTCAATATTTCAAGAGCTTCTTGGCCGTCGTCGTCGATTGTCACGCCCAATCGAACAGCTGGGAGCAGTACGCCGATCGACAAGGAACCGTCAGCGCACATTAGCCATTTGGCTGCCCGCTCCAGGATGGTTCGGTCGTGCCCTACATTGTTGTGATACAGTTCGTCATATGCAGCCCACAGATCCTCGGGAAGATTACCGAGTCGCGCGCGGATGTTCTCCTCGGATTGTAAATCCCTGAGCTGCTGCATTTGTAGATACGCCCACCTGAACCTACGTAAATTGTAAGTAAGTCATGGAGTCGAGTGATGGAGTCTAAATAGGGATGGATAGGGTGCCCTACATCCCGTTGCTGCGCGCACATATGGTTGTCTTGACTTGCCGTCTGACCTCGGGCGAAATTGAAGCCCAGCCCAAGTCCATCTTGGCGACCTCTTCGTCAATGTACTTTTCAATATCGGCTCCGCTGTGCTCGGGGGTGATCTCAATGAGGCTCTTCCAAGGGAGGAGTTTTTCAATGTCTCCTTCTTTTCGGCTCGAAACGAACAGCTTGACGGGACGGTTCGCCTCCTTAACCAACGTTGCTAGAATTCGGATGAGGCTGTCCCTAGACCACTTGTCGCATTCGTCTAGAGCGTCCAGAACCAAGATGGTTCGAGGGTAGACATCCAATAGCTCAGACAATGCCTGCTTACAATCATCGAGGCTTAATGCTTTGCCGAGTTTATGAGCAACTCGGTAGTGCTCCAGAACCCGGGTTTGTACTTTCTGGGGATAACGTGGAAGCGTCGCTAGCTGACGAACATAACTCCGAAGAATCGACTGGGGTTCCTGAAGGGCCGGGTCTTCTTGGTTACAATAGAAGAACGCAAAGCCCTCGTCGCACTTGCGTTCTCGGTCACCGGACAATCCGGGGTCAACCCGGTAGCGATCAATGACTCTCGATGCGAGGTACGATTTTCCGGCACCCACTATGAGTCAATACAATGTCAGTTATATATGCTACACGTTAGGCAGTACCATATCGGGGGATTTGGCTTTGAGGGATTAGATAAGTAACTTACTCTGACCACGGAGCCATAGGATCGACGATGAGCTGGACTCTTCCCATTCGAGGAATATAGGGTGCTTCAACAACCACTCACACGTCCCTAAAGTCCTCGCATCATGCTTGCTTTGATGGTGGTTGCCAAATCGGATAGGACTGATATACTCCAGGGCCTCGCGTAGTTGTGCCTCATCGATATTTTCAAGCAGCTCTCGTATTCCATCGTCAACGTGGCGGAGCGGCGTATCGAGACTTTGCAAAAGCGCCTTATTCTCGGCTGCGAGGACTGCTCCGCAGGCTTGAGATGCCGCCGTCAAGTCTTGTTCGAGCCGAGAGAGGTCCGACACTAACTGTTCACCCTGTACCGGGTCGACGAGAGCGCGGAGGAACTTCTTTCCCCAGCCCTCTTCGAAAAGCTTACCCGCGTTGGCTAAGAGCTCAAGCGCCTTTCTGTAAAGATCTACAATTGCCTTTCGCAGATCCTCCGTTGCGATATTGGCACCAGCTCCGACAATGTACACACTCACGTAGACCTTGCCCCTCCTCACCAGACGGAGAACTCTTTCGGCACACCCGAAGATGGCGACAAGGTCCTCACATTGAGAGACATTTGCCTACCATGTTACTTAGTAATGAGGAAGCGGTAGATCCAACTTCTGTGCGAAAATACCTCCAGAAGGACTTTCAGAGCTGCCCATATCGCCGAGCATGGCGCAGGGGCGAACTGGACCGCGATGTCGCCAATTGCCGTCATCCACGCCACCACCCGATCTGCGTGGTCCCTCCATATGATCTCGCGGTCTCCAACCTTGATCTTTGGCGTCGTGTTCTTGTATTCTTGCTCTCTTTTCCGAACGAGGGCCACCAGTTCCTTAACGTGCGCTGCGTCGTCGTGACTTGGGGAAAGCTTCCCGATCCACTTTCTCGTCCTCTCGTCCGCCTTTTGATAAGCTTCAAGCCAGAGATCAGGCTCTACAGTGCTCTGGGTTAGTGTTGAGCCAGCCGTAGCAGGATCGGGGGGTATGGTTGGGCTTGGTGCGGCAACAACTTGTAGCGCTAGAACAGGGGCAGTTGGAGCGGAGGCGCCTGAGAATCGACGATTGAATAATGATGCAACAACATGACGACCTTTCACACGGCCACCGACCGCTATAGGTTGCGAAGAGCTGGCCATTCCCTTGAGGTGCTGCGTCGAGCGATTAGCTGCTGCCTGATCTATCTCTGTCGGAATGGGTTTGGCTTCATCAAAGATGGTAGGCGGACGCCAGTCTGGAATTGACAGGAATTTGCAAGGTGTGGGATGCTCGACGAGTGCCTAACGAGACTCACCGACGCCCAGAATGCAGCCACGGCGGCGAGGCTGACAATCGAGAGCCTATCAAGCCTCCTAGTAACGGAGCAGGGGATATTCCGTCGTGACTCGGCCTATGAGAATATAGATCCAGAAACGGAATGAGGTTTTTCCGTCATTGTAAGTGTCTCCTTAGCCGTCCTCGCTGCGCTTGTGCTCGTTAAGTTACTGGCTATTGCCGCGCCGCCCAGGGCCTCTTGGTCCTCAGCAACCCTATCATGGTCTTATCCGACGTAGCCGTAAGATGCATTACGCTATCGCAGCACAAATCACTAGCTAAAGGCTCCTAAATGAGTGTAGTCTTGGGCCTTCAAGCTGTACCGAACATGGTGTATCTTAGCAATAAAAATTAGCTTTACCCTCACCTATCTTGCCTCTTTCACTCGCCGTGCTTCTTCTTATAGTACACCTCATCCGCCTGCCTGTCTTTCTTATAATTGCTCTAAACAGATTTTATTAATAAACTCTTTAGGTAGGTATTGACCATTGTGTCTAGTCACTCTACTCAAGTTGGTTGCTGCCATGGTAGCTGAGGATTTCTTTTATTTAGCCTACCGATTGAGGAACACATAATGACAGACAATTGTAAATTTCGTCATGTAGTACTCAATTGGAGGCCAGTAGCACTCAATTGGAGTCAAGTAGCAGACCAACCTGGAAGCCGTAAACCTCAGGCACTCGTAGTGTCTCACTTTAGCGACAACAACAACAACAAACTAACTTTCCTCAAGACGATCTAGACCTGGCTGCGCCACCGCCAGTGACGATCAACAATGACGCGAAGCGCGTTTTCAATCCCAAGCGGAGCACGAGACAGATTCTTCTCCACCCCCTTATTTTGATGTTTAAATTGACAGCGGCATTGACAATTGTATCGCCACTTGCAATTGCATCGCCACTTGCACTGACTCAACCCAGCTTTTGTGCTATTTCAGGCATTTCCAACGCACCTCAACTCACCATGGCGAGCAACCACGCGCACTCGGGCGGCGCGGGCCACGACGAGTCGACCCCGCTCCTCCCAACCATCTCCAACCACGTCGCGCAGCATCACGACGAACACCATGGCGGCCACGAGAACGAGGGCGAGAGCGGCAGAAGCGGCTTCCACCCGACGCATTTCCTGGCCGTCCTCTGGCGCAGCTCGTGCACCGCGTCCATGCTGGTCAACGTGCTGTGGCCCTTTGTGCCGCTCGCCATTGTGCTGCATTTCCTCCCTGGCTTGCATCTCTGGAAGTTCGCCACTGCGTACATCGCCGTCATTCCGTCGGCGAACCTGCTGGGCTTCGCCGGTCAGGAGTTTGCGCGCAAGATGCCCAAGGTCGCGGGGATTCTGATTGAGACGACGTTTGGCTCCATCATTGAGATCATCCTGTTTGTCGTCTTGATTGCCAAGCATGACGCCAGCGGCTCTGAGGACAATGGCGATGAAGGCAACCTGATTCCCATCATCCAAGCCGCCATCCTCGGCAGCATCTTGACCAATCTGCTGCTGTGTCTTGGCCTCTGCTTCTTCGTCGGCGGACTGCGCCGCGTCAGCCAAAAGTTCCATCCCGTGGTATCCGAGGTTGGCACTGGGCTCTTGCTGGTTGCCGCCTTCGGCCTGCTCATCCCCAGCGCCTTCTACTCGGCCCTCAAGGCCGAGGTTGTCAAGAGCTCGCATGGACTCTGGACGCTCCATGAAAAGTTGACCGAGGAAAAGCTGCAGGAGGACGTCGTGCGCATCAGCCAGGCCACCTCCATCGCCTTGATGGTTGCCTTTGTTCTGTTCATCTGGTACCAGGCCAGCAGCCACCACAGTATCTTTGACGCAGTCATTGAGATGGACGAGCACCACGATGCCGACCGAGAGACGGATATGGAGAAGCCCAAGTTCACCATGACCGAGGTCGTCGTTGCGCTCCTCATCTCGCTATCCTTTGTGACCCTGCTCCTGGTCTTCCTTGTCGAGAAGATCGAGCACGTTGTAGAGAGCGGTATCCCGGACCAGTTTCTGGGATTGATTCTGCTCCCGCTTGTTGAGAAGGCAGCTGAACACTTGACCGCCATTGACGAGGCCTGGGGTATGTTAACTTCCTTGACTGCTTGACTTGAACTTTGCTAATCTGTCACAGATGGTGTCATCAATGTCGCCCTGTACCACTGCCTTGGCCCATCCATTCAGACCGCCCTATTTAACGGCCCATTGGTTGTCCTCATCGGTTGGGCAATGGGAAAGCCCATGGATCTCAACTTCGAAATCTTCATGGTTGCCCTACTCGTCCTCTCCATTCTCGTCGTGGGCAACTTCCTTCGCGACGGAGAATCGAACTGGCTTGAGGGAGCTTTGCTTGTTGTATGTGTACCCATCGAACTTGAGCGTCTACAGGGACTAATAACCATAGGTCGTATACGTCATCATTGCCATTGCGTGCTGGTACTACCCAAACCCAGACGTGGCTACCTCGAATGGCTTCGAGGGCTCGGAGCTCATCAATGTCACGATGAGTGCCGATACACTTCGTCAACTGCGGCAGCTTTTGAGCGTGAAGTTGGAGCTGTAACTGCGCGGCGCATCGTCACGTCCATTGGCTACACGCAATCGCGAGAGTCTGCACCCACTTCTCGTCTGATGCATATTCTCCCTAGCAACGCTGCCTGATTATGCTAGTCTTGGTGGGCGAAGCAATCACTGCTCCACTGGCCCAGCATCTGCAATCAGCCTTCGTTGGGCCTTGACTAACCTCGTCCGTGTTTTGGTTACTCGTTCGTCTTAGCTTGCTGATCTTTGTGCTGCTCCCTTCATGTCAGACCCTAAATCGTACGTCCTTGCCAAGCCCATGCGTCCATGGGTTTATTTTCTTCGTGCCGCAGGCTACTTGAAACAAGCCAAGCTGTCAGTTCTATTTGAACCTTTCGTTGAAATTTCTTTTAGGCTTTGCCTTCTGCCAAGTCTTCAAAAGTCCATGAACTTCCCTCAATAGCATAACGATGTTGCATATCAGCTAGTCACATTGAACCGTGACGTACTTATTCCTGCCAGATGCATCATTTGTGCAGGATATACAGCTGTGGTTTTGAGTGCAGGCGATGGGGAGAGTCTATTTGGATTTGAGAAACAACTTGATCATTGAAGGGATTTGGCCATCTGAATAGCTCTACTGCACACATCACAAATGAAACAGGTCGAGATTGACATTCACCACAAGCTTAGGTTCGCTAAAATTACTGCATCAGCTTCAACCAAGTAACTGTATCCATTTATTGCAGCCTCAAGATGATTAATGAGAATGGGAGGAATACGGCATGAGGTTGTGGGACTTGCGAAATCATTTCTTCACCGAGACTGCGCGATATCAAAATGAGTGTAAACACAACGCAAGACATGATTATTTACGCCAGCCCCTTCGTAACCCTGAACTGATCGCCAAATCCCTAACAAAAGACCGCCAAGAACTCGTGCACATCACATCCTGAACTGGCTCATCTTCTAGCCGCTCGTCTTGCGTTTTCCCGGTTAATCTTCTTGAAGAATGGGTTGCTCTCTGCCTTCTTCTTCTTGGTGGTCGCATTGGTCGTCTTCTTTTGGCCCGCTTGCTTATTCTTGTTGATGCCTGCCGTGTCTTGGCTTCCACTTGGATCGCCAAGTGTTTCGACAGCCTGGCTCGTCGCACCCATCTTCTTCTGACCGCCGGGCCTATTCTGTTCGACGTTCGTCACACCTTGGTCGCCAGGCGGCTCACTTTGTGTCTTGGTGGTTCGACGCGTGTTAAGCATCTTCTTCAGACCTGCTCGTTTGTTCTGTCTGGTGTTCTTCACGTCTTGATCGCCAGGTGGCTGGCTGGGTGTTTTGGTGGTTCGGCGCGTGGTAAACGTCTTCTTCTGACCCGCTCGCTTGTTCTGTTCAATGTACGCCATGTCTTGGCCACCACTCAGGTCTTTGAGTGTTCCAGCAGTCCGGCGCGCAACTGCCAGCTTTCTCTCCCGGCCGCCGATCGTGCCACTGTGAAACAGGTCGTCCGTGGTGTCCTCATCCACCGTCTCATTCTCTACCAATAATTTCTGCAGCAGCTCACGTTGCTCAGCCTTCGTGGCAAATGCGAGGTCGGGTAGATTTTCTGCATTCGCGAGCTGCGTGATGACTTTGAAAGCATAGCCTTGGTCCACGAGGAAAGCCTGTCGCTTCGAAGAAAAGTACATTTCTTGTGTATCTTTTGACACCAAAGAATAGAAAAATGCGTTGAAACCCTCATCATTTCGGCGCTTGGCTCGGAGGATTCGCCCTAATCGTTGAGCCTCCTGGCGGCGTGATCCGTAGTGGGAGGAGATTTGGATGAGGCATGTAGCCTCGGGTAGGTCAAGGGATGTGTCTCCAATTTTCGACAGAAACAGTGTATTGACTAGAGGGTTATGCTGAAAATTTTCGAGAACCCGTAGTCTTTCCTCTTGGCTTGTGCCCCCATAAATGAAGGCCTTTCCGAGCTTTAACGCATAGGCTTTAAGAGCGTAAACGTTATCCGAAAAGACGATAATCTTATCGCGCCTGGACTCGTGATAATTGATGAGGTACTGACAGGCCTGGAACTTGCGAGGGTTCATAATATACAACAAGTTCTTCTTGCGAGAGGGCGCCTTGAGGTACTCGTCATAAAAGGCTGTCGGCATCGGGCACCAGACCTCGGCACATTGAACCTTCGCAATGTAACCCTGCTTAGACAGCTCCATCCAATTGGCCTCGAACAGCTTCGGCCCAATTAAGAAATTGAGGTCTGAGATCTTATCATCTTCCCGAAGAAGTGTGGCTGTAAGTCCTAGCTTTGAGTGTGTTTTAATCGTCGATGTGACCTTGCGGAAGATATTGGCTGGCACCACATGGACCTCATCAAGAAGCATCAGACCCCACTCGCGGCCGGTCAGAAATCTCATCATCTTGTCAGCGTCGTGAGACCGGGTTTTTGACTGGGTAATCATCGAATAAGTGGTGATAATAATTCCGGTGCTTCCAGTAAACATCGAACCCCTTTTTGAGTCCGACGTAAAGGCGACGATATCATCTGGATTGATGTTTGACCATTTCAAAAACTCCTGCCTCCATTGAACCACAGACATAGAGCTGGTGCAAAGGACAACAATGCCTTTTTTTATAGTACAGGCAGCTGTAATTCCCACAAGGGTCTTGCCAGCACCACAGGGCAGGACGATTAGACCACTCTTGGCTCGGCCATTACCGAACATTTTGCTGAGGCTCTTTTCTTGGTACGGGCGAATCTGTGTGCCGGGCTTCAGGTCGATATCGAGGGTTGCGTTGGCTTCGTCTCTCCGGAAGTCGTATTCCTCGAGAACCGGATACCCGAGGTTAAGACACTCCTTTTGTACTGTTTCAACATTGCTGTCTGGGATCTCGAACGAATGGGTCACTTCTTCGTCTTCGTCGTCATCCTCGGTCAATTTGGTGAGGGCGTTGTCTTCTCGTCCAAGTTCACTGGCTTGCGGCTGCTCTCCGTTTGCTTGCTTGACTCCCTCTGCGTCCTTGGTCCCTGGAATGGCAAGGCTTCCAACCTTAGGCGCCGCAGATGTGGTGATTTCTTCTGTTCCCTGTACTCGAAGAGGTCCAATCTTTGGGTTCTTGAGCAACATCTGCAGCATGTTCGGGTCTGGGCTCTCCACATAGTACTTGGTGTTCTTCAAGACCAGCTTGATCTTTCCGTAGCTCTGCGTGCAGCTGTTGATAAAGGCTCTGATTTCGTCCGGTAGTTCCGTCTTGAGAAATCGGTCAAGTGTCCCTATAATGTCATTTGGGGAAAGGCCAACAGAGACAGCAGCATACAGGCTATGCGTTGTGAGGGCATACTCATGTACAAGGGTCGGCCGCGACAAGGGCTCGGCAACGGTGGTGAGGAAGTCCTGGGCTTGTTCTGCGAGTGGATTGTAGCTCTCCAGGATGATCCTACCCTTCTTTGGGTCGATCCAGAGCGGCCTGTTTTGATGATCTCTCTTGAGGGTGAGATACGAAAAGTCTTTGTTTCCGAAAATATGCGAGAGTGGCTTCGAAATAGCATGCTTCTTCTGGTGTCGGTTGAGCGAAAACAAATCTATGTTTTTGTTGATATCGCGCTCTAAAAGTTCGTCAACCGGCGAATCGTCCTTATCCGGATCCGTGTTGGTCTTGTTGTCATTGTCAACGGTGGCAGAGATTGGGACTCTAGGTGTTGAGAGGTATGAGGTTCTCGCTGCCTTTGCTCCCCTTGGCACTGATGTCTTAGCTTTCCTCTTTGTCGTCATCTTGTCGGCGTTTCGCGACAGCTTCTCAAAAAGTCCGGTTGGGTAAGGTGAATGGAGGAGCGTGGTGCAAGAAGGGAGTGGCAGTCGTGTGTTGAGAATGGGTTGGTCCAGACTTCTTTGTTTGTTCGGTTAGGTAGCACGCATGATTGTCATTCCTGAGGCACGCTCGTACACACTAAATTGATCTACAAATCGACGCCGCCGCAACGTGTCGTTCCTTTGTGCTCAAGGTGGGGACATCAAAAACAAAGAATTTCAGGGCCGTGATCTCTAGGAGAATTTGATCCTTTCCCTCCAATGGCTCATGGAGAGGAAAAATTCTAAATTAAACTTGTTCAAAGACCGAATGCCATGCTTTAGGAACAAGATACTTCATTGGCACAAAATGACGACATCTCTTACTTCGGACTCGTCGTCCGCAACATGATGTACTAGCTGGTCGGAGGCTTCATTGACCTTGCTGTAACTGTTTGTGCATTCTTGGTTGCGCCAACTTTGCAGATCATTCGGTATGAGCTGTGAAAATCACCTTCATGACTGCACAATTAACTGTGGGCGCTCGAACATTAGATGAGTCGGCAAAATGAAACAAGAACAAATCGGTCATGGTGTATTATCCTAGTGAAGGTGAAAGTTACCTCCTTGGTTAAATGTGAACTCTTTATTCATCAATCTCGAGCATGCCATTAGCTGACAAGAACAAAGCTTCCTTGTTCATATACTAGGCTTTGTCAGTCTCTATATCAATTTTTCAACACATTGTCAAAATGTGTTAGAGTCAAAACACATAAAAAATCCTCTTTGTTCAGATATCAGCAGGTGTTAATCTCAGAATGGACTTCATGGGACAGTAGTGTTCATTGTTCAGAAGCCCTTTCAAAATTTGAACCGAATTTGGGAGCAAGAAAAGAAATGGTCCGTTTCTCTCATTCATAACAGCTGGTTTCCCTAAGTGAAGTTGCAAAGGCCCATAGAAACCTGTATTTATCTCTTGATCCTCGGATTTATCAAGTTGATCACTTCGACAAAGTCATCCAGTCCGTACAAAGATATACGCCACTCCGAGACCAAACACAGTCATATTAGCAACCAACCACTATTGGAAATCGGCTTCCATACTATATACCTTGATAATACAAGTCCTCAGACCCATTGTTTCAAGGTACATAAGATTTCTCATACCAGCGTCGCCCCAATTTCCTCTTAACTTGGCTGACAGTATGTATTCAGATGGCCGTTACCGTTTATGACATGAAACAACTGCTAGCAGCCCTCCAGAGAATGGGCTGCCCTGACCGTAAGTAACTTTCGACAATACTGTTGAAAAACATGTGATTTCATACTAACCATAATTTGGTGAAACCAGACAATGCCAACATTATTTTCAAACCCATCGATACTTGGACCCGAATATGATCCTCACTGGACATGATGAAATTCGCTACTATGAACTGAAGCAGCAGCTGCACTCTACTCAGGTTAGTGACCTGAAGATGGATCAGTTATCATGTCTGGACCACTCGCCAGCGCATGAGATGGAGAAATGGTAGAGAGATACCGATGTTTTCGTTCATGGTATACTATTATTGGATAATTTGGTGACGTATAAAAGATGGATATATTTGGGAGGATCACGTTAAAATGCCGCCTATCAGAGTCAATGATAGTGTCAAAGTTTTGAAGTCCATTGTGACTTATCAACGAGGCATTCTTTTTTATTGAGAAGGATTTTGTACAGTTAGTAGATGGACTCAGAATGATTCGACACGAAAGGCGTGATGTTGCAGTGTGTTTGGAACCTTTGGAGTTGGTATGGCGACAAATAGGAAGTCAGTTGCAAGGATTTTAAGTAAGCAGACAGGATCAATTAATTCGTACGGTCACTCTTGGCTGGTGCCAGTCTCGATTAAACACCTCTATAGCCTAAATATTCCACATTGAATCTTAAGTATTACCAAAAGGGCGTTGTGAATTAGTTCAGAGACGCACTAGGCTTTTCGCGATGGTAGGCTGGAGTACTAAAGCTCTTGAGAAATTATTGACGAGACCTCGTTAAGAGAGACATTTTTCTTTGGCTGTAGGTACAATTAAAGCTTTAGAGCGATGGTTCATCGGTCATACTAGCCTGATTTGGGGAGTATGAACACGCTCCTCAGCAGAACAGAGCCTTGCTGGGGATTAAGGAATGTGTCGCGTTGCTGATCCTAGCCCTGATCAAACTTAAAACACGTTGCCGCCCATCGCGGAGCTATTCAAATTTCCTTAATGATATACTACTATATGCTGCCCGGGTGTCTCAAATTGGCTTGGTCGAAAATTTCCAGAATCGGGCAGTGTTGGATGGTTAGAAGAAGTGTTAGTTAGCAGCCACTCTTCGTGTAGTTTATCCAACCCCCGACCGAGTATTCCATGAAGAGTTGAGGTTACATCTTTGTTTGACAATGATAAAATCTCACGAGTTTGTAGTTCTTCAAGCAAGGTGAACGGTCGTTGCTTTAGGAAAATCCAACACACTGGCAAAGGTCTTCGCATATATCGAGATTTATACAGGCCGAAGGATGCCGTGGCTTATCCGGGAATACAATGCCCAAAATATCATACCTTTCTCGGACTCTTAGAGACTAGGATTAGACTTCCTCATTAGTTCCCGATCTTTTGTGAGAGATGCCGTCTAACTTTAGGGGTAGATTCTAGGCGTAGTACTTCTGTCTAACGTGGCTCCCGTGGGTTTCCTCGTTTGAGAAAATAATCAAGCAGCAAGCAATAAAAGTCCAGTCTATGTTTTCCAGCCAAGCGTTGTTTAACGCGAGAGTTCTTGGACCTATCGGCGGCTAATGGCAATACACACATGCACATATAAGGACGCCGAAAGAAAACATCTAATAGCCGATATCTAATTTTCAAGGTACCATTAAGACCCAAGGAAGGAGTTTGCATGGCAATTATGTTATTATCATCACAGAAAATCTCAAGTTTCGAAGAATGGACACAATGGACGAGGAATATTATGCACTAGCGAGTGGCCAGGTTCGCAGCCGGCGTGTCAATGACCCAGGGAATATGAGACGGGACCGGGAGAGCAACGGAACATGACAGGGACCAATCGCATTGAGAGACTGCTGAATGTCTTGCAAGATGTGGCCGAACCGAGATTATTTCGACCCATTTTATTGCGGAAAAGACCCATCAGGCATTTGGCTGCTGGACCCAAAGAGATCTAGGCAGGCTGTTTTGTGTCTTTACACATGAAGTTGTCACATATTATTTTCCAAAACACAACACATTATTTCCCCTTCGATTGAGTGAATCGCTGACGCGCGTGGCTATGGAGGTAAATGTGGCTTGGAAGGTGAAATCTTTGACGCTTGCATCTCTGATGACAACTGACGCCTTTCCCTGTCAAACAGCGGAGAAGAGTTTTTCTGAGGAGGTTGGCCAGTGTTTTTGGCCCCACGTGCAGGGGCCGCAACGTAAATTTTCAGAAGTCCAGGTCGCCCATGTCACGTGAAATGACGAAAGCGGAATAGCGCCATTCTGCCGCAAACTTCATTATAAAAACTCGTTTTCCCTCGCGCCTACTCACAGAGATTTTTCTTCTTCATCATCATTGTAGGGTATAATTTACTATGTAAAATATACTTTAACGGCGGCTCCGCACTGCGGCTTGCTGAGGGTTATCCTGACCTCCTTGGATCTCCTTCCGTTCCCGGCCTCCCAGAGTAACGTGAACGCCTTCCTATCAGCCACTTGCGACCTCAGAGGTTTGTGACTGTGGGGTGTTCTCGACACTTCTTGGATATCTTGGTATTTTAGTTTGTTCTACCGTAAAATTAGGGTCCAGCGAGCGGAGAAGCCGCTCGATTTCCCGTCCAGACGTCGAATGGACTGGGAAGCCCATAAACCTGTGGATGGCCTGACCCGGCTCTGCTGGACACGAAGAGACACATCCAGGTGGCTTTAGTCCTAATCGACGCCTGAAAGTAGTACGCTCTCGTCAGATACCTGAGCGAGCTCTGTTCACGCATCCATCTGCGCTCAGTAGACATTCGAGAACATGACGGCGAGTGAATCCTGGTCGCCCTGGGCGAGCCCGTATCATCTCCGCCCACCACTGTCATCTCGGTTGGAAGTGTGGCAGCTGTTGTGACTTCCCTTTTGCTTTTGCTCGATATCCTCCATACATCAAGGCAATGCAAGCAATATGGGTAGATACGTGGCACTGCACCTAGCCCCAGAAGATACCGCAGCTCATACGATATGGTGGTTGCACACTTGTCAATCACCTCAAGCTGTCAATTCAATCCCTTTGTCGCCGACCTTGTTGACCTTGGGCAGCAGCCTTGCCGTCTGTGGGTAATGACACTGCCCGCAAAGACAACTGCTTATTTAGTAAGATTGCCGTTAAGTCGGGGATGGCCTGATGCACTGGGTGTAGACTAGGGATGGCGCGAAATGGGTGGTTGACCGTAGTAGAAGGATTTGTGAGTGAGCTGTGCCAGTCTCGACCATCACTAGAGACTCCTACTTTGCATGTCGCATCCGAAATACAACTAAACCAGCGTTATTATAAATCAGAAGGCATGCTAGTTCAGAGAAGTGCGAGCTTCGTCGTTTCAGTTTGAGGGAATGCTTGAAGAATTGATGATCAGTGCAGGCAGATGGATTGCATCTCTTAGTTACGGTGATCTCAAGCAATTGTCTATCTGGGCGGTTTACTCGAGCCCATAATTGCACTAGAACTACGGCACTGTCCGAATAATTGATTCATGGTGGGCCGCACGAGCAGTTTAGCTATGGCCGTGGGCGATGCAAGATAATCAGCACTAAAGCGAACGTCTTCGTTCGGCTCTACATCTCCATAATTTTTCCAGAAATGACTCAAGTTACTTATCTAGCTCCCCAAATGGATCGTCAAATAGGCTTTTGTCCAGCTCAAAGTTATCACCCAGCCCCCGGCTGAAGTCCAAAAGAGTATCGACAGAGTGTGCCCCGCCATAGCCGGCACGCTCTTCATGGTTTCCATCATCCCCAATGGTCTGAATAGAGGATCCCGGTTGAATATCGCCAGTGACTGAAGGTGTGAAGGTTGTCATGTTCGGTAGTGGGGTGCCATCCTGGTTCTGCGCGAGAAGAGTCCAGAAATCGGCGTCCCTCTCAGCATCTGAGAAGCCATGTCCTGGGGGTTCACTCAACAGCTCCTGACTCTTCGATACAGAGCTATTGTCCACCAAATGACCCTCTGATGCTTGAACCTCCGGCGCTTCAACTGTGGTCATCCGGGTGACTTTATCATCGATTGTCCGCCAATTGTCGTAAAAATTGCGCATGTCCCGACTTATTATTTCGCTCAGTCTGGATTCCCTTTCAGCTTCCGGCGTTGATGAAAGAAAGGCTTCTGAAGAAAGTAATTCTGAGCGTAACATTGCCACACCGAGGCCTTGGTAACACTCTCTGAAGATGCTCATCTCCACAGACAAGGATGGGTCAATAAAGACGGAATCAGGTTTTACTTCACCCGGGAATAATATGTCCCAGATAGCAAACCACTGATCCGTTTCGGAAAGGCTAGGCTTGCTCTTTCGGCTAAGTTCCCTTAGCTGGTCATATGATACGCGCATCAAATGCGCAGATGGGTCGTGGGTGCAGTTAGCGTTGGTAACATGTTCTTGGTGGCTGTACTCCTTGTCAAAGACAAAAAAGCAGCGCTGGCAGTAAAAACGTGGTGCGTGTATTCTGGAGAGATGTTGCTTGACGTCTCTGATTCTCGTTAAACGTTTCGATACACAGCCCCCATGCTCTTTGGGGTCACGTTTAAAGAAGGGGCAAGCCAGGCTCAGCGAACGCGTTTGGGTTTGACCCCGCCTCGATGTTCGTGACGATAGCAAAGGCTGGCTATTCCGGTCGCTACTTTCTTTCATGGATTCATTATTGACACCCGGAGTAGGTGACTGAGATGTCTCCAAGACGCTCATTTCGGGTATGGCTGACCTTGAGGCGGCTGGTGTTTGATCTTCGGACGATAGACGAGGAATGAAGGCGTCGATGCTTGGGGTCGAAATGGCTTCAAGGTTGGGCGGTTTGACGAAGTCCTTATCCATCAAGACGTTAGATCTTGTAGGGGCTTCAGCGTCTAGGCGGTGCCCCAGGGCCGACTCCTCAATGGCGGCTGGACTGGCTTTCTTCGACGAAGACTGTGTCTGCACAGTCGGCACAATAGCGGAAGTTGATGAGGAGTCCGTATCTTCGTCTAAGGTGGCCAATGTCCTTGGAAGTGCAGCGAGAGATATTTCTCGAAGATGGCGAGAGACATGCCTATAATAGTCTGAGTTTCTTTCTGTCATTCGTGTCGTGCAGAATGGGCAGTCTCCACTGAGAAACTGGTGGCTAGCCTCGTGTATCGACCAGATGTAGCTCGATTTGAATAGTACAGAACTTTGGTCGCAGTTTTCAATAGTGCATACATAGGGGCTAAGATCTTCGAAAATATGTTCTCTAGCATCATCTATTAGCGAACAATAAATGGAGAGGTTGGGCAATGCCTTACTTCCAAGCGGGTCTGCTCGTGATGCCATTGAGCTGGTTGGAACAAGTGAGACAATCGAATGGCTTTCCCTCACTCGCCCCTTCGGGCAGGGGTGGAATCCGCGGGAGGCCGCGGTCTATTGTTGAGAGTGTAGTTGAGAATGACGCAAAAGTGGCTCTCGAGGCAGTGTCGTTGGGAGCTGTCTGGTTGATAGACGCAGAGTCAAAAACGGAACCTGAGTTCAATGTAGATTTCGTCGTTGCAGTAAATCTTGGCGCGCTCTCGGAGAAAAGAGACTCTTCAATGTCTTCGATGATTTGTTCATCTTTCATTTGAGGAGCATCCCTGCGTTCCTGGATCATGGCGGCTCGCTGCGCATTCGCTTCCCCCAGGCGTTCAACCAAAGTCAAGGGAAGCTTGCGAAAGCGGTCTCTGATCATTCCGCAGTAACTTAATGCCTCATGACAAGACAGATGGAATGTCTCTGGTTCCGGCCGATTATCTATGATGCCAGGCTCTTCAACCTGAAGATCCTCAATCAATGGCCCAAGGTCGACAAGACACTCCACATTGGAACGCAAATTGGATGCGATCCTTTCCAGGGAGTCTTCGGGCGGGGAATTGTATGAGTTCTCAGCATTGTATTCGTCTTGATCATCGGTGAGAATCAGCCTCAACCCTTCTCTAGCAAGGTCATGTGTGGTTTTGGACAGGAGCGTGATCCCGTCATCCAGTAGTAGGCCACTAGCCCCAACCAGACCTAAGCATGATTAGCAATTAAATGACACAATATCTTTCAAGACTACTTTACGTTGTGTGAGTATCTGGCTTATGTCAACCAGAAATCCGAGTGTCAATGCCCGCAGATCTGACGATTGCAGGAGGGCTCGATCAAGGGTTCCGTTAGGAGCCTCGTGCGTCTTAGCCCAAAGTACCAAAGTACTGAAACTTCGCTCGATGTTACGATATAAAGGCTTCCCAATGTCGGCTCGTGAGACAAGTCGTTGGAGGATACTCTTGTAGAGCTTGGAGCAGGCCAGGTAAACCCGAGCAGCGATGCCGAGGTCGTCTGGCAAAGGCGCTGCAGGCAAATTTCGCTGCCATTCTTCAACTCGATCTTCAAACTTATCTCCCTCTGCGCGGCGTTTCATCGTAAAGTATGAGCGATCCCAAAGCAAATGGTGAAGGATGTGAAATTAAAAGTCAGGAATTGCCCCTCGTAGCCTGATTGTATCATATGCCTCGACGACCACCCAACTTACGCCAATCAAAAACTGCCACGGATTATGCCAATACTGGTTGCCTAACATGTGTTTATGCACAACGCCCCAAAATTCGACCAATGGATAGAATGATGAGGCGCGGGGAAATAGATGCGAGTAAATTCTACAGCAACGCAAATTTTTCCCCTTCTACATCTACCCTCGCGCATATGGCTGAAGCTCTTGCCATTATCCCTCTTTGCTGGGAAGCTATAAAATTGGGCAAATCCCTTATGCCTAAGGCGAAGGCCGCCAGTCACTATGTCAACGAAGTCAGAGACTTAAGGACGAAGTACGGAGTACAAGCATTCAAACTACGCTTTGAATGCGACAAAGTCATAATAAAAGCATCGAAGGAAGCTGAAAGTGCAGATACCTTTTCACAAGACTTCACCCTTTCCTCTCTATCGTCGTCAGATTTAGAAAGTCGACTTGATGCCTACCTTGGATACTCTCGAGAACTCTTTATAGCCACATTGGAAGATGCCTGCCAGAAATTAAAAGGTTTCGAGGAATTCTTCAGTCGATTTGATGTTACTGATGATCACGGAAAAGAAGTGAGTTATACCGAGCTATGGATCGTATGAGTGGGAATTTACCAAGACTAGGGCGGCTCAGTTGCCCACCGGACTCAAAATCGAATTGACGTTGCCACCAATCTAAAAGGAAAGGAGAAGGATCTTGAGAGTCTCAAGGGACTAGTTGAAACCCTACGGGACCTTCGAAATATAGCTGATGAAGAACAACTCCAGCGATTAGTGCCTACGAAGTCTGCATGTCTGCCTACCCATTACAAACAGACCAGAGACGCTTCGGCGTCCTTGTACCAAGTCTTGACAAGAAAATGGTCATGTTCTAATCCTGAACACTTCGGACACACAGCAAAACTAGTTTTGCCTTGGGAAAACAGGTGGGATCAACATGCTTGCCTCGACATTCTCGTTCACAATGAAGTTCAAAATGACACGGGTGAACTGTAAGTTGTTCTTTTTCTCTAGGAAGTAAATCCCAGGAAAGGGCTGAGAGTAACGAGAATGTCTCTCTTAAAAATGGAACTTTAACCCTTGTTTACTGATTCACTAACCCAGATGATAGACACTTGAGACAGTACTGTATTCGCTCTAGCCAGTTGGGACTCCAGACCCCTGATTCATTGTCGATGGAAGAGCCCCAGCGACAGGTGAAGAGGAGAAAGGTACGATTCGCGGATACTGCCCAAAGTTCACAAGATGGCACTTCTACCTACGCGAGCGTTTCAACGCCAGAGACAAGCCAATCTGAACTATCGGACTCCATCCGTTTGGTACCGAGCGGTACCCCAGAGAAGCAAGACATTTGCGCGCACTTGCGCTCTGGTAGCGTCTTACGTCTAGACAGTGATGAATTTTCACATCAATTCTTACCTGGGCACATAAGCAGCAGACGAGAGAACGCCATAGTCGGAAGGCCGGTGGAGCTGAGTAGGATTTTCCAGCTGCCACTAGACGAAGCGCTATCCGATGTGCAGCGCCTTCGGCTGGCTGCCACTTTGGTCAAGTCTGCTCTCCAGCTCTATTCTACTCTTTGGTGGCCGGAGGATTGGACACCGTATGACGTGTCTTATTTTGAGACGGGAGAAGAGGATCTAAGCAACTCATTGCAGACATTGCACCTCACCTCGACGCTTTGCCCGAATGCTTCCTGTCCACGTTCCACGAGACGTGAATTAAGCGAAGGAATGACAGACCATGGCATTCACAACATTACGCTCTGGGGGCTTGGGGTTGTTTTACTACAGATTGGTTTATGGGAGCCTATTGATATAAGCTCCCATAAGGAGGTTAGAAATCGAGTGAGAGACTTGAGGTTTCTCGGACGTGAGTACCAGACCATCACAACACAGCTTATCAACTGCGATTTTGGGCTGGGGAAATATTCACTACGAGATCAAATGGTTCGTAATGAAGTGTACAAGGTTGTTCTAGGCCAGCTTGAGGAGGCCATTAGCACTCTCCGTGTAGCAGGACTATAATTAGTGTGAATTATTTCAGATTTAGACAAAAGCCTTATGGCGATGAAAATTTGGTAGTTTATATCCGACAGATAAGTTAGGTGAATCCCGAAGCTAGGGAGTGTCCACCATGCACCCAGCTTGCTGCGAATCCACCCTCGGAGTCGACCTCCGAGGCCTCACGCGACACGTCAAGCCGATGGACATTCGGAATCATCGTATGCATTGCCAACTCCTCCGAAGTCCAATTAATCCGTAATAAATGTATCAGCAACGCAATCAATTCACTCCTTGATTCTCTTCGAGACACACTTTCAACTGCATGCAACTTACTCGGATCACAGCCATGTCAGCCATTAGCCAAAGCTACGTAATTATTGGCGCCGGCGTCGTCGGCTTGACCACCGCTCTGGAACTGAAACAACGCCGACCTCTTGCGAAGATTACCATTCTCGCAAGGGAGATACCCGGTGATTCCGCCCCGACATTAGCAAGGTCAACATTCTGAGCGAGCATACGGGTAAGGTTTGGTACGACGGTCTTGTAGGTGGAATCAGACATCTCGAACATGGACAGCTCCCCGAAGGAGCCAGATTTGGATTTGAGATATCTACATTTGTCATCTATGTCCAGAAATATTTGCCCTGGTACGAAACACTGCCCCTTGGCGGTTTGGGGTCTCAGAATGCTGACAGAGGCTAGGCTTCAAGCAAAGTTGACAATGGTTGGTGTCGAAATTCATAGAGCGATTATTGACGATATTGCGGATATTCCTAAACGGTTTCCGAACGTTTCCGCCATATTCAATTGCACAGGTCTTGGGGCATTCTCGTTAGGAGGAGTGAAAGATACAAACGTTTATCCTGCAAAGGTGGCCAACCTTTCAATTCGATACCTTGGGTCAAGGAGAATATTGCTAACTCTGCTATGCCTATTCAGGGACAAATTTATCTCGTGGAAGCCCCGCGTGGAGGAATTTCGAAGATGTCCTTTCGGTCCGGTGAGCGACTCGGAAGTAACAGCACTCACGTCTTCCCAAGAGGAAGAGATGGTGGCGTAATTCTTGGCGGATGCCGTTTCAATGGTGATTGGAGTGAAAATTTTGATCCAGAAATCGGAGAAGGTATTAAGAAGCGCTGTTGTGCCTTAGTTCCTGAGTTGGGGAAGCCCGAGGATCTACGGATTCTGAAGCAAGGAGTTGGGCTCCGGGGTAAGTGCTTCCTTTGACACACTGTTGATTGAACCTAATCCTCCGCGCTAGCTTCGAGGAAAGGCGGTGCCCGGATTGAGAAGGAGAGAAAGAATGGCACGACTGTCATACACAATTATGGAGCTGGAGGGGCTGGCTATCAGGCATCCTGGTGAGTTGATTATTTCTCCCCCAAGTGCCCCACACTTTGGAACCAACACTGACTCGATCGCCACACAGGGGAATGGCAAGGGCAGCGGTGGACCTTCTCTTTCCGACGGCAATGTTGTAGTAGCTTGTGCTGTAATTTGTGCGGGGAGCTCGCTAGATTGGATCTGCCGTAGAAAGCAGTCTTCAATAATAGACATGTTCGATAAAAACGTGACAATCGGTATATCTTGTGCTGCTTCATACTCCAAGATCCGGTCCATGAGATATCAAGTCGAGATACCACCGTTTCTAATTTCTAACATCGTCAGATCGTAATCTCTCGTGCTCAATTCTACGCTTAGTTTGAGATAGAGCCATATTATCTCCCTCTCCCTTCCCGGTATCATCAGAGTGGCGTGTTATCCTCCGCTGACCCGTGAACTTCAGCTTGATATCTGCTAGTACGACGGAAGACTGGGCTGTGGTGTTCTAGACCCCTAATTTTAGTCACGTTTTGGCTAAGGGATACGTGGCTCGGTATCAACAACCGAGGATTCAAAAGTCAAATGACGCCACGCTGAAGATAAACAGGATAGCGCGTCTGCCATTAGGTTCGATAATAGCACAAAATAACTGCGGGGCCCCAGATTTCGGGTTTCTTGGATCCACCCCTTATCACGCTTCTCTGGCTTCGGCTGTCATGGCCGAGACTGACGCTGTACGCTCCATGATCCAAGCGCCTTAACAAGGAAGTTGAAATATACCAGTCTGTTCCTTGGATTTCTCAAGGCATCCTCCCTTCGACTCTGAGTACTCCACACACCATTCAATTCATTGTTTGAACAAATTGTTACACGGCAATCCCTTCGCATCATGGCCCTGATTGACGACGAGAAGGAGCAGGTCCATGACCTCGCTGCCGTCGAATCCAACCATGTGGGCGAGTCTGAGCAATCAAATGAACTCCGCCGTGAATTCAAGCCTCACCAAGTGTTCATGTTCTCGATTGCTTGCGCAATTGGCACAGGCTTAATCATCGGCTCGGGTACTGCCCTTTCCAGGGGTGGACCTGGGAGTATCTTGATTGCGTACCTAATGATCGGTGCAACGGTGTTTTTCGTCATGACTGCCTTGGGAGAAATGGCTGCTTTCCTTCCCATGAACAAAGGATTTGGCGGATACGCAAGCCGGATGGTCGATCCAGCCTTCGGGTAAGTACACACTCTTTACTCTTCGATATAACAAGATTCTAATACAGACGGTAGGTTTGCGACCGGTTGGAACTATTATTTCAAGTACATCATCGCTACTCCAGCTAACCTGACGGCCGCTGGGCTGATCATCCAATATTGGAGACCTGACCTCAATGTTGCGATCTGGATCACCATTTTTGGAATTGCAATTGTTGTCGTCAACGTATGTTCCTCTCCATTGCTTTCTCCAACACCAATCATCTAACCTTTACACAGGTGATGCATGTCAACAGTTTCGGCGAAACCGAGTTTTGGCTTGGCTTCGCAAAAGTCCTGATCATGACAACCTTGATTCTCTCCACCTTCGTCTGCGCCATGGGCGGCGGCCCCAACCACGAACGATCCGGATTCAAATATTGGAATGAGCCAGGCGCCTTTGCCGAGTACTTGGCGGAGGGCGCAACAGGTCGCTTTCTTGGGTTCTGGGCCTGTATTTGCCAGGCATGTTTCGCTTTCACCGGTACTGAGGTTGTGGGTATGACATTCGGTGAAACCCCGAACCCACGAAAGAACATCCCTCGGGCAATTAAGCAGACCTTCTGGCGGATTGGAGTCTTTTACATTCTTGGCGTTCTCGTCTTGGGGATGGCTGTGCCATACAACAGCGAGAAACTGATCGGAGCGACGAAGCAGGCGACAAGCGGAGGTAGGTTTCATGTTCTACTCTTTCTTACATTTAAACATCGTCGTCTAACTTAAAAATAGCTGCATCGCCTTTTGTTGTTGCCGTTAGTTTGGCTGGCATTGGCGTCTTCCCTGACATCATCAACGGGTCTCTGCTCATCTTCACACTCAGCGCAGCAAGCTCAGGTATGCAACAACTTCAATTCCAGTCAAAAAGATTTAAATATTGACAACGCAGATATCTACTGTGCTTCTAGATCACTCTACGGACTCGCCAAAGACGGACAAGCGCCTGCTATCTTCGCCAAAGCGCGCAAGAATGGTAACCCCATTTACGCTGTCGGCGCTGCGGCAATCTTCATTCTCCTGGCTTACATGAATGCCGTGAAGTCGTCCTCAACGGTCTTTGGTTACCTTGTTAGCTTGGTCACCGTCTTCGCTGTGCTTAACTGGGTTGCGCTCCTGGTGTCTCACATTTGTTTCCGAAATGCACTCAAGGCTCAGAACATTTCACTTAACGACCTTCCCTATGTCGGCAAGTTCCAGCCATGGGGCTCTTATTACGCCTTATTCATGTCCGTGCTGGTGATCATTTTCAACGGTATATATCTGGTGCCCCTTCAAGTCCCAAAATAAAGTACTAACAGATATTCTTGCAGGCTACGATGCGTTTATCCCTCACTTCAAGCCGGACGTCTTCGTTCTCAAGTATCTCGGAAGCTTTCTCTTCGTTGGAAATATCACCTGGTGGAAGATTTACAAGGGAACAACCAAGATTGCGCCCGAAGCGGTGGATTTGGTTTCCGGAAGGAGGGAATTCGAGGAGGCGGAGAGCACTCAAGATTCGCGTTGGAATGGGAGCTTTTGGAAGGATACCATTAGCAAGTTGCGACGCTGAGGATTGAGTCAAGCCCACTCTAGCCATGTCAATGGTTTGAAGTATCTGGAAGTTGTCTTGAAGATTTATAGCTCTGTTCATTTCGCAAAATTCGGTCTCCGATGTATTTCTATTCAGTGCATTTAGATTACCAATACCGTCTATTTTTTCAATCACTGCTCATCAACTCGGTCTTCTTAACTTTTGCGAGTTCTTAGACTGCTGGATTACTAAATGTATAGCTGCAAATGGAGAAGCTCACAGAATATTGATCACATTTACGAGATTATACCGCGTCGCTATTCTTCGTTGTTACGGTCACAGTCTGAACGTATCACTGTCCTCAAAAGGCCTTCCAGTAACTCTTTTCAGACTAGGGTCCTTATCTTTTCTACTAGTTTCTTCATGGCAAGCTACACTAAGTACTATTTTCTAAGAGTTCAGACGCAGCACATGTTTTCGAAGCTCAGCAAAGTCTCCCACATCTTGGCCTGTTAATGCCCAATCCGGATCATTGAGCAGTGACTGGTAATGGTTGTAGTAGTCCTCAATAGGCGGGTCCACAAGTAGATTTCCCACATGTGCGCTTTCAGCCGCATTAGCATCGACAGGAGGAAGCCAAATGTCGGAAATACTGTTCCACATATCCGTGTCCCAGGGAACAGACTGATGCTCCACCACAGAGACGCCAGCTTCAACGTGGGCTGTGCCCACCTCGTGATCCTCTCGTAGCTGGTCGCCGGTAGTGCTCGGATTTAAGTGCTCATGGCTCCCTGCTAGGTTTATTACGGCGGTCTCTTTATCGTAAAATTGTCCACGGTTGTTGGGTACCGAGCTGTCTTGAGCAAGTGGGTGGTTGATTGATGCTTGTGGTACTTCGAGAATGGTTGAGACGTGATCCCAAACACTCTGCACTTCTTGAAATCGCTGCATGGCAAATGTGTTGCCTCGACCAGCCAGATGCTGCAAAATTTCCATCGCTTCCCGCAATCCTGGTGTCGGGTTAATTCTTTGGTCGGGTTCACAGGCCGAGTCGAATATCATCGTGAGTAGCATGATAAAGGCTGCGGAAAAGGTCGCATCGCAATCGAAGAATCCAAAGATGGCTACAAGAACTTCAAGTCAGCGGATGGGGTTCTAAAGCTGATAGAGGGGGAAACTAACCAACAAGATTTCTGTTCTTAAGCGCAATTATTGCTTTTAATAATCGCCTCGCTGCTTCTGAGCAAGTTCTGAATAGCTTCCCAAGAGTACCGGCGTGAAGTTCCTCGCGGTTGGGTTGAGTACCACTCAGTATGAGTTGAGCTACGTGGAGCATAAGAGGTCTAATCGTCAAGAGCGTCGCCTTGTAAGAAATAATAGGTCATTAGCATTTCCCTAATCGAGTTCATTAGGATTAATTCATCTGTATACCTGGTATATCATGAGGTGTAGTGAGGCCGTAGTCCTAAGTGCCAGGTCTGAGTTGTTTCCAATGCAACTAAAAAGTTGCTCAGATGGGATCTCTGTGGATATTTCAAATAAATTCCTTATTATTTGTTGAACATTATGCACGAAATCATCCTCGGTTCGATGCGGGGGTCCGTATAAAACTGAGGTAATAGTTAGCATTGTAAAGGTAAATCCTCGCAATTTACGCTGCACACTTACCTGCAATCACTTGACCTGTGACTCGGGCTATTTTCACATTGGCCCTGAGAGAAGCACTTGGGGGGAAACCACCTGAGTCCGACGGCAGAGGCAGATCAATCATATCGTCATTAATGCCCGATGGCTTTCCAGTTGCTGCAGCTAGACGTCTAGTATCCGATATGTAAGCAACGTTGCCATAAGTTGAGAGTCTCGTTTTGAACTCACCTTTCTTGCATGTAGATAGTCCACCATAGTCTGTTTAGTTGTACCCTTTCGGACCGCAGCATCTTCATCCCTGTAGCCTTCTGATGATAGCCATGGAGAACTGCCAATCGTAGAGCAGCGCTAATCTAGTGGTCGAAGGTTAATGGATTGAGCGACACTTTATTTCATGGTTAGTACTCACGTATAGGTAGGCCTCTTCTTTACGATCCACCATCTGGAGATACATTGCCATCAAGGCATGAACCTCAACCCCCAGCCTACCGTGGGCATAATGCACACTGATGGGAGGGAAATTCTGATGTGCAAACTCAAAGAGTCGGGATCCGGGAAATTTGCTCCCATCATTCTCACAATTGGCAGTGAATAGCTTCCCAATTGCTAAAATGAGGATCATTTCCATATACCAGAGGTCGTGCGCTTGAATTGGGTCATTCATGTTAGCATAGAGAAGACCAACCCGATCTGACAGCTCCCGTTGGTCAAAGTGGGTTTGTGATTGACCGATGTAAAAGCTGACGACCTCTAAAAGTTGATATGCTTCTTCTTCGAGTGGTAGTTCTGGAAACCTTCCGGTCGGCACGGTTACTCTGAGAGATGATGTGCCGACAGTGTTGTTTCCAGGGCTAGAAGTGGTGATCTGGGTTCCGCCAGACCGAGTTGTGCTAGATCTGATTAACAAATCTTGGACCTTGCTCCCAAACGCATTACTGGAGCTCAAAGAAGACTCTGCGGGGATCCCTTGCGGGGTGTGAGCACCAAAACCCTCTGCCCCTGCCGAGATGGAACGTGTGCTAGAGTGATTCGAATTTCCATAAACGCTATTTCTGGTATCGTCGCCTCCAGTTTGGGCAACTCCCGTTCGATTTGGAGTTTGAGGTCCATTGCTGCCGGGGTGGGTGAATGGCGGCACAACAATGTCTGGAGCCCTGGGATGGGAGTTTGTCGCGGAATCGTGTGGCGACGAAGGAGCCGTCAAGGCTGGAGATGTTTGCGGTAGACTTGGATTTGCCTCTTCTGTCTTGGTATGAGCAGCTTGATATGAGAGGAAGTAAGAAAAAGTGCTGGGTTTCTACCATACCATTCTCATTGGGATTGCTGGCTTCGCCATGGTCCTCGTATCTGGCTAAACGACTTCGGAGTTCCTCAATTCTCCTAGATTTTTTAGTCGTTAACACGGATCATACATTGTAGGGGTACTTGGGAAGAAGGTACGTCACAGAGTAAACCCGTCTTACACCATGGGGAGGGAGAACACAGGATAAGCCTCGCTTAGAACAATATTGACAGGGAACCGTCCCTGAGCATTTGACCTTCTTCAGGCGACAGGTTTGGCAACTAAGGGGATATCAGTACATTATTTTGACGCAACCTCGGGCAGATGAGCAGTGAGGCATGGACCGCGAGAAGTTGGTGGTTCTTGATGACCAGCACAACATGCCCAATAGCATCAAGACCAGGGATAAGGTACAAAATCTGCACAAGAAGCGGGGTCAGGACTAACGCAATTACACCGGCTGCCTTCTGGACGGAGTCCCGTCCCGAGGCAGTTCTACCAAGCGGGTTCCTGGCCCGCTTCGAGGAGTCGGACATGACCCACTGCAGATGGCCAATCGGGATGGTCAAGTGATATCGCCCAGCCAGAGAATAGTAATCCCGGAGATCTCTCGTGCTGCAGTTGGGTCTGTGGAGAGCCAATTCTCAATATCAGGTTGGCTTTTAGGAGAGAAGACGTGACGCCGAAGTCAGAGGCTCGGGGGTGAGGAGCGAGGAGTGAGGAGTGGGGTTCGGAGACGGCCACCGAAATTGCAGACCAAGTAGTAAAACCCCCGAGTCAGAAGCCGTCACCAACGATAACATGACGTAAGTTGGGGTAGAAAATACCAGGGATCAAGTTCTTAATATTCTTACTAGGGATGGTAGACTTGTGTCCCCGGTGTCTGTCATGGTCAAAAAGGCACGATATTGCAGTGGTGAATTACTTGGTTGGGGTAATTATTCCGTACATCTGATAAGGAAACCTCTAGAGCTCGGTCGCTCGGCCCGCACCCGTCGTAACAATCAGCCGCCTCTACTCGCGCAGTGGAGATTCATGACAAACTTGCCCATTCTATCACTCTTCACTATCTATGGAGAGTGATACTCTAACAATAGTCATCTCACAAGTGCACCTGAGGTACGGCTCCAGCAGCCCTGCGTCCGCCTCCGGAAATCAACGACAGGTCTTGCTGAACGAGGAGAAACCTCGCGCCCAAGACGTTGATGAACCAGTCGTGGATTTTGGGGTCGTCGTAAACGCCCGCCACGCCGAATATCTTGTTGTGCTTTTTGCAGGCCGCGCTCACCTTCTCCAGTGAGGAACGGTAGGCCTGGCTCTCGAAGTCACCGGGGACTCCGATGTCGATGCTCAAGTCATTGGATCCGACAAGCAGAACATCCACGCCCTCAATCGCCGCGATCTCATCCGCATTTTTGACGGCTTCTCCGCTCTCGACCATGGTGAACACTGTAGAGCCATACTTGTTGCCGAATTCAATAGCCTCCGCAATCGAGGTGGAGCGCATGTTGAACAGCGGCATGGTTCCAGTCATCGAGCGACATCCTTGTGGAGGGTATTTGCAGATGTTTACTGCCGCTCTGGCCTCATCTAGTGAATCAAATTATCTATTAGTCACGACTTCTCCGAAAGAATTTAGTCATGACTTTGATTCATACCTGCATTTTGGATGTGGGGAAATACCACACCCATCGCACCGCCATCAAGTACCCGCTGGACGAATCCATTACCGCATTGATGCGGTACACGTACGAACGGCGTAATGCCTGCCAAATGTCCAACATTGCAAAGGTTGCTTGCCTCGGCTAGCGTTAACCAGCCATGTTCAAGGTCGATGAACAGTGAGTCGAATCCGGCATGGCGTGCGACTTGGACAATCTGTGCGTTCGACGACACCTTGATGCCGAATGACTTGCACACCTGGCTTGAGGTGATGCACCTCAAGAGGTTATTGCTGTAAGTAGGAGTAACCATCTTTGAAGAAGGACCTTTTAGACTGTTGGGAGATTGTCAATCGAGTAAATTCTGATGCAGGTCTCACTTCAATGTGCTGAGTGATTGGGACGAGTCTCGGGCTCAAGAGTTCTATTAAATGCCTTGCCTTCTTGATCGCAGGAGGCCCGCTCGGGGAATGCCTCGGGGGTCATCTCCAGACGTTCATCAAGAAGATCTACACAAAGATTGGCTGTGATGATACACTTTCATGCGCTCCGCAGTTGGGAGTGGTCTAGCTCGGGCCGCTCGGTGTCGACCCCCGAGGACTAAGATGACCGACTTTTGATCGGGTGCCGAAACCGACGTTTTCGCAGCCCGGATGAGTCTTACGCAACGTGGATAATGAATTAAAGCGTACGAAACATGATAAATAACTCGGTATTTTTCTATCTTCCCAGAATGCAGCGAATCAATATCACAAAGCCGAGCACTGTTCGCCACCTCAGCACAATGTTCTTCAACAACGTAACGAAAGCTGCCCCAGATGTCATGTACCACCTCAAGGTACAGGCGGATGGGGACACCAGTCCAGTTAAGGTCGATCTCGGTGTCGGCATCTACCGAAACGAGCAGGGCGTTTACAATGAGATGAAGGTGTTGAAAGATGTCAGTATAGGGCAGTCTTACAACTCGTCTAGTTCTCGTGCTGATTCATTTATAGGCTAAAAAGGACATGGCTGCTGCCAATCCTGATCACGACGTCAGTATTTGTCCCCAGATGTCTATGAGGCGTGTTGACTAATTCTTTGGGTCCTCAGTATGAAGTAACCACCGGCAACACTAGCTTTCTAAAGAATGCAGCGAAGGTCGTTTTCGGCAAAGACTCAACTCTTCTGCAGGCAGGCCGAGTATGACATCGCTCCAAATATCTTATGACACAACGCTGATGGAAAAGGTCGCCTCTGCCCAAACCATTTCTGGTACGGGAGCAGTGCACATCGCCTTCTTGCTGCTGAGCCGCTCCGTCCCTGGCATGTCAAAGGCCGTTTATGTAGGAACACCCACCTGGGGGAATTACGTGCCCATGCTTGACTTGGTCGGTCTTGAGGTCAGAACATACCGGCACTACGATCCCAAAACCGGCACCGTTGACTGGAAGTCGGTCCTGAACGCTGTGCGCACTGCTGAGAAAGGCACCACGTTTATTCTCCAAGGTTGCTGCCACAACCCGACGGCGGCAGACTTCACCAAGGAGCAATGGCGGATACTGGCCCAAGAGATGAAGAAACGCGAACTGTTCCCCTTGTTCGACATTGCGTACCAGGGCTTGGGCAACGGTCTTGAAGAGGACATCTACAGCGTTCGACACTTTGCCGAACAGGGATTCGAGATGCTTGTGTGTCAGTCATTCTCCAAGAACTTTGGGCTATACGGCGAGAGAGTTGGCGCGGTGCATGCCATCTGTCCCATGGCAGATATCACCGCCGCGGTCCACGACCAGCTCCGTTTCCTGATCCGCACTGAGTTCTCTTCCTCGCCGGCGTATGGAGCGCGTCTGGTTGACATAGTACTTTCCGATCCCTCAAGGGAAGCTGTCTGGTAAGCTCCCCGTGTTGGCTTTATGGTTATTCTAGCTCACATATTTCCCCAGGAGAGAAGAGCTCGAAGCCATTTACGAGAGGCTGCAGGGGAACAGAGCCAAGCTTTCCAATCTTCTCATCAATGTCTACAAGACCCCAGGTGACTGGAGTATTATCACCAAGGGAACCGGTCTTTTTAGGTAAATCTTATTCCAAAACTGTCATTTTGAGATAAAATCGCTTACACCATGATTAGCCTCTTGCCACTCTCCCAGGCCGAATGCAAGGAACTCCAGGACAAGTACCACATTTACTTAGTAACCAATGGACGAGTTACAATCTCTGGATTGAACGAGAAGAATATTGATTATGTGGCAAAGTCTATCGACAAGGTTGTCAGACAGTCACAGTTGGGAATTAGTTCTAAGATCTAAGTGGCTGCGATGACGAAAACTTCATAGGCAAAGGCGCCCATAGCCTGAGATCGGCATGTTAGAAAATGCATACAAAAGCACTAATCCAACGCAATGTCCTCTATTTAAACAAATTCGCATTGTCAATGTTTCGGCTCTGTGCAATCACCGCGACTTGTTCGAGGTGAGGCGTTTGTCTCGTACTGATCATGATGCCTAAGCCGAACACGTAATATTTACTCTCCAGCCCTTAATGCGAACCGAGAGACTACGATGGGTCATCATATCAAAGTCCATGGTTTCGCATGAGAGGTAGTGGCACGGATATAGCCGACAACAAAAATAAATGGTTGCATGCTAAACACCAAGTCCGACAAATGAACACCATAACAATTCACCCCCATTATTCCGGATACAAAAACCCCGAGGATCTAGATACATAGGTAAATAATACAAGCAACTTCTCTTAACAAATGTACTCTTATGAGCTGCTGCTGCTACCGCCCGCTGCGGGTTCGTCAGCCTTGACCTGCGTGGACGATGTGTCGTTCTGCTTGGCCATGGCCATCTGCCACGCCGGAATTGACGCCTTGCCGGTGGAGGATCCTAGTCCCGCAGTAGAAGCCCGGTTGAAGTGGCTGCCAGTGGTCTTGGGCACAGGGGTGGTGACGGCAGGAGTGGTAGGAGCGGAACTGGCGGCCTCGGCGGACTTCTCTCCGTTGGTGGCCGGGGTAGCGCTGGTCGCGACGGTTGACGTGGCCGGCGCCGGGGTCACGCTTCCGCTTGTGCCCCGGAGGAAGCTCGGCGAACTGATCGGGGCCGGTGTGCTGCTGGGAGCCATTCGCTGGGAGACGAGAGTCTTCAGGCTAGTCAATTCGCTGTTGATCTCCTTGAGCCGGTCATCCGTAAGCTGCTTCTGGTTGTCCAGAGCCTTGGGGATCGCGTCCTTAAGGGATTGCACCTCGTCTCGGATGCGTTGCGAGTCGTCCTCGCGTCGTCGGTTGGCCGCCTTCAAATCAGTCATGACCGTCTCCAGCTCCGAAATCGCACTGTCAAGCTTTTCCGTCCTTTCCTGCTCGGCCTTCTTGAGATCCTCGGTGTCTTGGGCGAGCTGCTCCACAAGGGTAAATGCCCGGTCGAACTGTTCCTCGATCGATTTCTTATCCTGCTCCAGCTTCTCGGGTGTCGGAGGCGCGACGAGTGGGTACACGTATCGCTATTGCGGCAGGTTAGCAGAGAAATTCCAGTACAGGCACCGTGACATGGACATACCTTGCCGAGGGAGTAGAGACCATAGGAGACACCGCTGACTACAGTAGCCATGATGAACCAGTCCCTCCAGTCCCTTCTAGGAGGGGCTGGTGGCGGCTGCCATGCAGCCTGAGGAGGGTAGGGTTGGTAGTACTGCTGGGGAACAGGAGGCCCTTGGGGAGGCGCGCTGGCATAGGGAGCGCTGGGAGGAGGCGGCGCATTGCCACCAGCTCGAGACATTGCGGCGTCAATCTCTTCCTGGGTCAGGTTCTTGGTTCGTAGGAAGGAGATGCGGTTCTCGACGGAGGAGGAAGCGACGCTGGGGTCTAGCAGGACTGCTCAGGGTTAGTCGTGTGCCGAAGGTCAGGGTCGAATCTCGGGATACTAACATTGCGCCTGGTACTGGTCAGTCTCTAGGTCATTCGCGTGGTGGCTGGGAGTGCAGATAGGGGAGATGACGTACCGCAGATGCGACTAGATCTTCACGAATTGCCATGTTGACTGTCGCCGATGGACATTCACCGCATCACCAAGTCGCAGCGACGTGGAAAAGAGAGATGCGATGATCGCGGGTGGCGGTTGGAGAGACAAAATGCATGTGCTCCGGGGTAAGTACGGTATCTGCGGAGGCGGGAGCTGGGCCCGAGCCGGGGAAATGCGTGACCGATCTTGGGCCGAGGCAGGCTGGGAAGGCGGACCTCCCTCCGCGGCTTCCATTCGCGACTGGGATATTAGGTAAGCCGAGAACGGATCGCGCCTCGGCGAGCTTAAGGCTGTGTCACGTGCTCTCCTGCATCCAGGCTGCCAGTTTAACCAAGCCCCACATTGAGCTTGGGTCAGTGCCCCCAACCAATCACAGTCGCTCTACCCCTTTGTTTACTTTCCCGCCGAGCAACACAACTTTTGTGTCCCAATCTGCGGTGACCCAATCTCGCATCCCACCTCATCGAGACACCATCGTAACGACGCCCCCGCCGCTGCCACAACTTCCCACGACGCTCGCCGATATTGCGCGCACCAACCATCGCAGTCGCCAACTGCTCGTTACCTCAGAACATGTCCCAAGATACAGGCCTGTGGAGTGTCCGCAGACCCAGGGAAGTGAGTGTACCTGCACCGCAGAGGCGGTCCCCAGTCGCATCGAACACAGCTTGAGCAAACTTCTGACCTTTGGTGCAGACACTCGGCGGCATCAGCCTCAACGCTGCTCTCCCCCAACCCGGCTCTACCATGAAGCGATCCAATTCTAGCAACACCGCCAACTACCCGGGCAGCCATGTCCGCTCCATGTCTGGATCTAGGCAGTCCCTCGCCATGTCGCGCCCCAATCAGCCCCTCTTCCAGCGTTCCTCGTCCGGCACCAACCTCGCCGACCTTGGGCTGTCGTCGGTCAAGCGTTCGTCGTTCCAGCAACCGAAGGGTGTTTTCACTCCAGCGCCCTCCCGCGCACCTCGCGCTTCAATGGGGGACGCCGACCGACGCAGCAGTGTATACCGACCACGCCAGTCCACAGCCGCCCCGACGAGCCACCAGAGCTTCTTCCAAGCTACTCCTCAAACTGCCGGTGTGCCACGAGACCCGCGTCCGCTCAAGGACCGATCGTTCCAGGCCCGGATCGGACAGGAGCTTCTGGACTACATGGTGCAGCACAACTTCGAGATGGAGATGAAGCATGTCCTCTCACAGAATGTCCTCAAATCGCCAACCCAAAAAGACTTCAACTACATGTTCCAATTTATCTATCATCGAATCGACCCCAGCCACAGGTTCCAGAAGAACATCGACCAGGAGGTACCGCCACTTCTCAAGCAAATGCGATACCCATTTGAGAGAAGCATCACCAAGAGTCAGATTGCCGCTGTTGGAGGCCAGAACTGGAGCACCTTCCTGGGCCTGCTTCACTGGATGATGCAGCTAGCACAGATGCTCGACGGCTACGCATCCAGCAGATATGACGAGGCCTGCATGGAAAATGGCACTGATGTCAGCGGCGACCGCATCATCTTTGACTTCCTCAGCAGTGCATACAGGGACTGGCTTGCCATGGATGAGGATATGGGTGACGAAGAAGCCGAGCGCGTGCTGGCGCCCCACGTCCAGTCAATGGCGAGAGCTTTTCAGCGATCCAACTCCAAGTACACGGCAGAGCTCGAGATGCTTGAGGCAGAGAACGCGCGACTACTCAAAGAGATTGAGGACCTGGAGAAGTCAACGCCCGACCCCGCAGTCCTGGACAACAATTTCAAGATCATGGAGGAGGACAAGATCAAGTTTGAGGAGTACAATGCGTTGGCCATGCAGCGATCGGAGAAGTATGAAAGCCGGGCCGACGTACTGCAGGAAGAGCTGGAAAAGTTGATGGAGGAGCTGAGGGAGGCGGATGAGGAGCGACGTAGTCTGCAGAAGGCAGTTGATGCTCAAGGGATCAGTATGCAGGATATGGACCGCATGACGTCTGAGCGTGAGAGGCTGCAGAAGGGCATTGAGACGGCCGGTCAGAGGCTGGAAGAGGTGAAGAAAAAAGTGTCCGACAAGGAAATGGATGCGAGCCGGAAGCTGGACGAATTAGAGCGCATGGTTGACCAGTACAATACGCTGGCATACCAGATCGCGCTCATTCCATCAACAGCGGCCAATGCCAAGGGCAAGGACTTTGAACTCCAGGTCATGGTCAACGACAATTCAGACTTTACGTCGTCCAACCTCTTGGGCTCTGCCGGGCCCTCGTCAGCAGATCGGTTGCTAGCTGATGCGACAACTGGCTACCTACCCGGACATATCCTCAACTTGGACCTCCGGGGCCAGATCCGAAGCAGCTTCCTAACACTGCGCAAGGATATCTCAGAACGACGCACCGCAGCCATGGACGTCATGATGAAGGACCACGACCTACTCGACGGCATCAAGGAGGCCATCGAGGATAGAAAGAGCGAGGTCGAGGCCCTCAATCATCGCGTCCGAGCAGCGGAGGAGGAGTACGAAAAGACCAAAGAGGTGACAACAACACAAAAGTTGGCGTCGGACGCACAGATTGAGAAGATGGAGAAGGAACTGTCTCGAATGCGAGCGGGGCTGTCAGAGTCTGTGCAGCTTTTGGAGCAGCGCGAGATCAACACAACTATTGAGTACGAATTACGTCATTCACCGAGACATGCAAGTATATACTAACTGAAGTCTCAGATATGAACAGCTGGTTCTGCGAGCCAATTCTCTTCGAGAGGAGCTGCATACCGAAATTGATCGGATGCTGAACGACGTCATCAAGTTCAAGATCCACGTGCAGAAGAACCTCGACGACTACGAAGGATTCGTAACGGAGGAGCTGGAGAAGGAGCTTGGCAGCGAGGATATGGGTGAAGACACACGGCCAGTTGACCTGTGATGCGAGACCCTGAATGACTGAAATGAACATTGTGTTGCGGAGGTGCTTCTTCCGGCGTTTGAGGAGGCGGAGTCTTGGCTGACCGGCTGGGTGGCTGGATGTCTGAAAACGGGCATGCCGCGTTTAGACTATGTCTTCGTCCTGTTCTTTTTTTTGGTGGCCTGGCTTTTGAGAGCGTTTTTTTACGACGGGATATGATGGATGATGTTGCTTGTAGTTGAGATAGATACCAGGCCGAGGGTCAAAGGTTGGGAGGGGACTTTTCCGGAGATGATACCTTTTTGACAGAGCATTCAATACGTACATGGATAATTTCAAGGTTACATGCAAATTATGGGAGGGGGGCTTCTTGGCATGCACAATTCTTTAGCTGGCGTTCGCCAAGGAGAGTTACCAGTGTCGAGACCCTGCATCGTGATGTTCGGATGTCAGGGGAATTGCTTCTTGAAGCTCGCGCACGGATGCGCCTCGTGGAAGTCTATTAGGTGGCTCCCCACTGAAACTCCACTGGAACTCCGCTAAGTACGGTGTAGCGCCTCTCGTGTCTTCAAATGCGCGTAGGGTGGGAAGCATAAAGTCCTATCCAAAATATTCTAGTATTGCTGCCGCACTTTGGCACTTTACTCTGCACTCCATTAAAATAATAGGGTAAAATATTCGTGGTTCCATTAAATTTAAAGTAAAATAAAAATCAATTTCATCGTTTTATATATACTAAGATTTACTTATATACAGCAGGGTCTGACTTAAAGATCTTGATACTCACCCCAACCCGAACCCCTAAATATACTGTACCCTAATGCAGATTAGTTGTTGCAGAACCGAGTACAATACTTTCGATCAGGACTTTGTGCATCCCGCTGTATGCGTCATTGGAGCAATTGGAACATTGGAGCCATGGGGGGAACCTTTGGGGGCGCCAGAGAAGGGTCCGGATCCCTGCCGAGCCACGGGGGATGGCTCCGGGTCGGATATGGTGCCACAGGGGACATCTACACGGGCCTGGGCTGCCCTGGAACTCGCGTGGCAGGCGTGGGATGGGCTAGTGGCCTTCCGGGGAGGCGTTTGCGTTGGGTGGGCAAATGCCATGTGCGGACGCGCAGGGATAGGGGACCGGGGATATGAGATGGCGAGCCGGCTGAGCATGGGAGTGAATGAAACTATTTGCTTTTCGTTAGGTCACTTAATGAGGGAGGGAGATGGAGAGAGGATGGTAGGAAAGATAGACGAACCATACCCGTTCCTTTGTTGACTGACTCGTCAAACTTGGCTGTCTGCCTGTGTGTCCGTCACCATCTGTGCACTCGTCATTCCACAGCTTTCCCGTCAGCACTTGGCAGCCGCGCCGCAGTAGAGTGATGCGGCTCGCTCCAAACCCGTCGGACTCGGATAGATCGTGGTCTCCGATCCGCAGACAAGCTCGCAACTCGGCGACAGGTACGCTAGCGAGTTGGGTCCGGAGCCCACCAAACCCACCTACCACCTGCCATCCCCCGGTCTCGTCCCCCATCGCGCATCCGCGTCTCGCTGTCCGGCGGATGGCTCGGGGACGGGGAATTGGCGGCGTCAGGCCGGGCGTAGGTCGTACTAACTCCGCTAATAAAGCGTGATTGGGGACGACGCGATGCTGCTTCGAGGCAAGGCACAGCACAACAGCACGATAGCTGTTTGGTGGTGTTTGAGAAGAGGAAATCAGGGCGTAGCGTGCGTAGGGGTAGCACTCAAGACGTGCATGCATGGCATGTGGTGTGAACCACGGTCTGGCGGGTGGTTGTGAGCTGTGACCCAGCTGCTCTCGTTCTTTTTTCCTTCCATCTGTCTCGCTCGTCGCATTCGGACTGGGCATCGCGAGCTCGGACTCGTTCTGAGATCTGACAGCGGAGCCTCGTGGCCGTTGCCGTAGTGCGCTGAGTGGGCTGCGGGTTTGTGGGTGCAGGCTGTACGTACTGTACGTAGTAGGTTGCGGAGCTGAGGTGCGATCCTTCCGGAGTTTAGGTGTTGGTCAATGTGGATGCGGCCGGCGAGAAGCCTCCTTCCACCACTACCACCACTACCACCACCAGGCCCAGTAGTACCTGCCTGACTTTCTCCCCTCCTTCTCCTCCTCCTCTCCGTCATCTTCTTTCTTCTTTCTTCTTTCTTCTTTCTTCTTTCCTCTTTCCTCTTTCTTCTTTTCCACTCCTCCCCATCTCCCCCTCTTCCTCTTCCTCTCCCTCTCCCCGCCTCATTCATCTCCAATCCGCTGCTTCTGGGGCTTCCCTCTCTCCTCTCCTCACTCTCCCTCTCCCTCTCCTCCCGAGCTTCATCACTCGCTCTCTCTCTCTCCTGACGATCCACCATATGACACGCCTGCTCCGTCTCCCAACCCGTCGTCTTTGGCATCAATCGACCAAAGCTGCTGCTTCTGTCGCTGCTGCAGCCACCAACATGTCCGTCCCACCATCAGCTTCCGACGCTTCGGCGAATCCTCCCACCAACCCTCCCGTTGAGGCTCCCGCCAAACTTTCTGTCGATGCGCCCGCCAAACTCTCCGTGGACGCTCCCGTCAATGACCAAGCCGACACTCACACTACTGTGAACGACACCACCACCCAGGTCATGTCATCTACTACCATCGCCGCCTCCATCTCCTCCACCACCGCGGTCTCCAAGATCCCCGGCCGCTCCACTCTCCCCGAAGACGCAACTTCCAACCCGCACCATCTTGTCAAACGCGGCGAGGTCGTAGGCTTCAAGAACCCCTACCCTTCTTGGTCCCACAGCGTCGGCTTCAGCACCATCTTGCGAAGAGTCGTCTGGTAAGAACCGTACCCCAGTTCCCTTCCCCGGTCGGGTCATGGGCCCTTGTTTCTGCCAATCTGCCAAGCACACGTCCAAGCTAACGTCTGTCTCCCCTTGCAGGCCCACCATTACTGGTGAGATCAAGCAGCCCGACACTTCACCTCCTACCGTCCCTGTCGTCAAGCCCGAATGGCTCCCCGATCGTTATGCCTCGGACAAGATTCGAGCCACTTGGCTTGGTCATGCCTGCTACTATGTCGAATATCCCTCCGGCCTGCGCATCCTCTTTGATCCCGTCTTTGAGGACCGCTGCTCACCATTCACTTTCATGGGTCCCAAGCGCTACACCCCGCGCCCCTGCGATATCAAGGATATTCCCATTGTCGATGCTGTAGTCATCAGCCACAGCCATTACGACCATCTGTCACATTCTTCCATCCTCGAAGTTCAGAAGCACCACCCCGAAGCCCAATTCTTTGTTGGTCTGGGTCTAGAGACGTGGTTCCGCAAGTCCGGCCTTAACCACGTCACTGAGCTCGACTGGTGGGAAGACGCCGACCTAACCGTTACAGTCAAGGACGGTGACAAGCAGCGTGATATCACTGCTCGCATCTCGTGCTTGCCCTGCCAGCACACGTCGGCCCGGACCCTTTGGGACAAAGATACCACCCTGTGGTGCTCGTGGGCCGTTCGCTCTTCTGAAAAGTCCGTTTGGTTCGGTGGCGATACAGGTTACCGAGGTGTTCCCTACCTGCCTCCGGGCACCGACGACTACAGTGCCGACTTGGACCACCTGCCTCGATGCCCCCAATTCAAGCAAATTGGCGATCTTCGCGGGCCTTTCGACCTTGGCCTGATTCCCATTGGCGCTTACTCTCCCCGTGCCGCCTTCTCTCCCATGCACGCCAACCCCTTCGACTCGGTGGAGATCTTCAAGGACACACAGTGCCAGCGCGCCATGGGTATCCACTGGGGTACCTGGGCCTTGACCGTGGAAGAGGTGCTAGAGCCCCCTAAGATGCTTAAGGAGGCCCTGCGCCGCAAAGGCATCGCCGAGGAGGGAGTCTTCGACGTGTGCAAGATTGGTGAGAGTCGAGAGTTTTAAGGGCTCCCCTGAGCCGAAGAGGAAAGAAATAAAACAGTTCGAGGGAACGGGGAAGAGCGTTTGGTTGGAAATAGGAGTTCAATGTACAATACCCTTTCTTGTAAGTTGATATATGGGATGTTGGACATTGGTCGGGAGCTTGGTTGGCCATGTCGCTAGGGATGAGGTTCACCGGGGTCGGCGGGGCTTGTGAGATTGAGCAGTGTCGTCAAATTTAGGTGTAATAGAACGACCGGACCTCCCTTATATGATCAACATGACATATCGCTATATTAATCGCTATTGGCCTCGTGAATGTACCTACGACACTTGGCTCAGCCAATACCAGATGGAGACAATGCTTACTCGGAAATATGTGCCTTCAATCAATTGGTCAGTTCTCTGCAAGACTATGGAGTAGGCTTACGAGCGTCTCTTGAATGACGTGAGAAAGTAGTGTCCATCTTTAACAATGAAGTCCACAACGTCCAGATTATTTTACCATGGACCAGACAAGTCTTCGCATACCGGTGCTACATAATGCCTAGTCGTGGCGTTGCTCTTCGCCCTCAGCTTTGGTTGCCTCTGAGCAGGCTGGACGGTGATTCGCCACAGCATCAGCCACACTTGTGGACGATGTTGGGGATGTGACGTACCGCACTCGCCACACTGCGGTATAAGACGGCCATCAACCACCACCAGAGTAAGACCTCGCAACCCCAACTCATCACAATCCGTCAGCAAATACATCCGGGACACCATAAAAAGACCCTTCAAATCCCCACTTCTCTCCACGCAAAATATCCCACATCGCAAACATGGGCCTCCCCATCTTCTCCTCCTCCACCACCACCAGCCAACCGGCCGACACCACCACCCCGCAACAGCAATCGCAGTCCACCCCCGCCGCGGCTGTCGCCACCGGGGCCGGCGCCAACTCGGGCGCCGGAGTGACGCGGCCCAAGACGGAGGCCGAGAAGGAGGCCGACCGCCTGTATGAGGAGCGGATGGAGGAGGAGTATGCCAAGCGAGATGGCGGTGCGTGAGACTGCTCTGGGATGTTGCGGTTACGGCGGATCCAGATGATGAACGCCCTGTTGTACCTGTAAGAGAGAGACGACATTTTCTCAACTCTAATAATACATTTTTGGAATATATTTGGGCTCATTCGGCATCTCATTCAATTTGAAGTAGCATAATTGATGATTCCGTAATAAGCCCTCCCTCGCAGCCCATCTCCCGTAAGTTTATACTGTACTCCATAAAAGCGAGAAATTCATCTCAGAATCCCGGTACGTGTTTATCATTTGCTGAAACCCAATATTTGTTAAGGACTAGATCAATTTGTGTGCAGTGTCAGGTCCGAACTTAAGTAATTAGATTTTAGAGTGACGTTGGATCCCTCGCATCCTCATCTCATTCAGTCTCTCTGTCCCTCATGATAGATGCTAGTTGACGTTGGGAAATTCGTATTGTTCGCTAGTAACCCTCAAACTCATCGCTATGGCATCCTTCGCTGTCTATAGTCTCACAACGATTATCATTTCTGTTTACCCATAGCGCCATGTCCCAACCCATACAAATCGAGAAGTTATACAACCCTCCCTTCCAACGAACTTGCTCCTATGCCACATGCTTGTCATACATCCATCCTCCAGGAATCCCATCTTCCTCGCCAAAGGGTTTCAGAGTCATGGTCGGCAACGTGTGCCCTCCCTTACACGTCCTAGGTGGTGAATTCTCTGGGAAACCAGAACTGGATCTCATGTCAGATGAACTTGTGTTGCTGAGAAAACCACCGTCAGTGGGATGGATCATCCAATGCATCTCCATCAGGTCCCTCGTCGCTTTCCAAGGAACCAAAGTCGACCCTATTTGCCTCCTGATAGAGGCAATTCTAACCAGTAGGACCCAGTAGTCATGGTTTTTTGGGTGCTGGACTTCTCCCAAGAATTCCCCACGTCAGGGTTGAGCCACACCGCTGGTAGTCGGCACAGATGCATTCCTCCACAACTTAGAATCGAATCGCACTTCTTCCTCTCCAAGCTCTTTACACCCACTTCCACACGTCTCGGTCATTTGCCTTTTGCATTTGCTCCCCAGGTAGACCATACTTGGTTCGGCAGATCCAAACCACGCAGGCAATAGCCATATGGCTGTCGGTCATGTTCAATTTCCAAAATGATTCCCGCTTGCAACTCCATCATTATTCCAAGGGAGTTAATGGTAGTCGATTCCGATAGTCTCCCAGGCATGTTTTAAGATCGTGATTAGTGAGTGGTCTCATGCGTGAAGGTTGCATCTTGGGAATAAGCATGAACGGACGCTAGAGACGTAAAGCCTACTAGGCCATCACAAGTTAAACCTAAGCCGTCTTCACGCACAGAACAGCCACAGTCGCCAAGGACACTAGTACTCGTCTTCTGAGTCGCTGTGATCGTTGACTCGGATGGCTCGCCACCTTCTGTCTGTCAGATCCTGCGCCGCGGTGCCCTCACTCTCCGGATCAACGTATCCCTTGCCACCAGCAATGCTCAAGGCCACTGGCAGGAAGACCAAGGCATGAAGAGCGGCGAAGACGACGAGGGAGAGCCAGACACGGAAGTAGTAAATCTCGAAGATCTTGGAGCGGGTAAATGCCAGAACACAGACACCCAGGAGCTTGGTGACTGTGATGCCGGAAAAGACGGAGCCGCCAACATTGACAAGGGCAGTCCAAGCGCGGGCATCACGGCCGCGGAAGGCATTGCTGCCAGCCTCCATAACAGTGCGGGACGGGAACATGAACGCTCTAGCGATGTGGGCGCAGAACTCGACGGAGATTCCGACACAGATGATGAGATTGACAAGGGAAACGGCGTTAAGAGAGACGTCGAACACCGCCATCGCTCCCATGATATCGACGACGCTCATCACCACGGTGAGGGACACGACCAGAGAGGTGAGCACCGAGCCAAGAAGTAGGGCTGCGACGACGAAAATAATGCCGACTGCAGCGGACAAGAGGCCGGCTGTAAGGGGAATAATGCTCAGGTACTGGTCGAAGAAGATGTAAAAGACGCTGTAGGGGAAAACATCAGCGCCAGTCCTCTCGCCAATCTCCGAAGCGATGCGGCGGGCTGAGGAGTAGGCGTCGATGAAATCTTGCTGGCTTCTCAGAGGCGTGTGCGCAGTTCTGAAATGGCTGGCTCTCACGGCCTGGCCATCTTCCTCAAGAACCACAGCTTGACCGTAGGCAGCTTCGCCACCTAGGGGGCATCGATCGTCCGTCGGGCTTGCAAGGAATTTCTTGAGGTACTCGAGGAACTCTTCGCTCTCTGGCATTCCGTAAAGGGTTGTATTCCAAGCAGGATCCCGATCAGCAAAGCATGTTGAACCATGCTCCACGCAGCATTCTTCGTAGATCGGGTTCAGCCACAGAAAGAAGTCATCAATCCAACTCGCGGTGGGAGAGGAAATGAACGAAACCTCTGGCCTTTGCCTCTCAAGCTCGAGGCTGTTGGTGAGGGAAAGCGATTGGCATGTAGTGAATCGTGAACAGACTTCTTGCTGCTGCTCGCGCTTGGAGATGTCGGCTCCGCGCGTGACAAAGTATACAGGCGGACCAATCTCCAAGTAATCGTACAGGTCATTGAAATAGGGAATCAGGTAGGAGCCATCCGGGATCGCAACTCGCTGGTCAAGGCCGAGCTGGATCTCTGGCAATAATGCCAGCGCAGCCGCGAACATTCCGAAGAAGATGGTGACAACAGCTAGCTTCACCTTCTTTCCCAAAAGGCTTGGGGCGTAAGTGTTCTTGATGAAGACCTGCAACAAGCTCTCCTCTGCCATGTCAGAGCCTCGGCTTGCGCCGTTTGCATAGCCATTAGTGCCATTGAGATGGATCCTTGCCTTAGTGATTTGCCACCATGGCCACAGCTCGCATCGATGATCCTCCACTCGCATCTGATTAAGTGACAAGAAAGAAACAAACATCGTCATCTGGAGAACGGCGTTAACCAAAACGGCGCCGGCAGCGTAGGCGGCAAAGTTGCGGACTGCAGGCATGCCAACAGCAGTGCCGAGGGCGAACGCAACAGTTTCGGTCAGGGCAGAGAAGAGGATAGAGGGGCCCATGCGACCAAGAGCCCTAGCAACACGTTCCTCAACCATCTGGTCAGGGCAGCTGACGTTGACTCTTTCAAGCTCGTGTACGATCAAGAAGATATTGTCAACACCAACGGCAAGGACAATGAAGGGAATGACCTCGACGATGATGAGAGTAGCCTTCAGGCCGACCCATGAAAAAAAGCCAATAGATGCAGCAATCGACATGAGGACGATGATGATACCGACGAGTCCTAGCGTCACCTTGGACTCAACGAGCAACACGGCAGGGTTCCTGAAGATGTGCTTCAGGGGGGTGCCAAGTGCCATGCAGGCGTAGAGAAACATGACGAGGTAGCTGATGATGATGATCTTGGCGTCCGTGTTCGTCGACTTATTGAGCTCCTGCTCCAGACTGATTTCGGTGTTGAAGGATAGACGCAGGCCTCTGCTCTTGGCCTCCTCCTGGACGTCCAGAAGCCGGTCACGAAGGGCATTCTCCCAATCAATGGCGCGTGCGAGGGCATCAGTCCCTTCCTTGGCATTGTTAACAACCCATGTAACCGTTAGGGCTTGCGCATCGGCCACATCGCCATCGTAGCCACCTAGGATCATGTCGGGATCGATAGGTTGGCCAAAAGCAGGTCGACAGTCCACCGGGCTTTTTGCGCATGCACGCAAATCCTCTTTCCAGGACTTCGGGTCAAGACCTCCGTTGGAGTACCAGTAACCCGTGATGGACTGGACGACACAGGCATCGTTGGCAGGCTTGAAGCAAAGATCGTTCAAGAACTTGCCATACGTCGGGCTTTCCAACCTCTCAATACTCTTCTCGACATCCATCCACCATTTAAGCGTCTCGTAGCTGAGAACGGGTCCAGGTCCGGAAGGGTCGGTGTCGTTGACCAAGAAGATCTTTTCAGCACGATAGAAGGGTCCAAAGTTGGCATCGAAGTAGGCCTTTTCTTGAGCTGCCGAAGAAGACGGGCTGACCCAAAGCCGTGCAGGCTCCATCTCAAGGTCGAATCGGAACCATCCGGCGCTGAGGACGGCAACAACGAGAAGACTCAAGCCGATGGAAAGCCCCGGGAATCGAGCCGCTGCGTGACCGAGTTGATAGAAAGCCTTGTCGCATTTGTCATTGAGCCAGTAACGCTTAGTAGGGCGGTCGCGCATGGCTTCCGTCTGAACCGGCCCACCTTCATCCTCGTCATCGCTATGCGAAGATTCGTGCAGCAATCGGGTCCTCTCAACACGACGCTGGGCATACTTCTTCCACGCGACATGACCGAATACTGAGGTCGCCAGGGCAAGGAGAAGAATGCCGTACACAAAAATGGAGGCAAACGAGAGGCATGGCAGGATGCCAACATGGCAAGACTTTGAGCTCTTGACATCCGGAAGCTCTGGGCACACTTCGGGGCAATCCACACAAACGCAGCGATAGTCGGGATCCTCGTCATTGCACTTTTTGGGCTTCATGTCGATGGGGTGCATCTGCGGCTCGGTATACTTGGTTGGGTAGTTGATCTGGAACGGCGAGCCGACCAAGGGCTTCTTGTCGCCGAGGAATTTGAGCATCTCGGTGTAGTTCTTGGCGCCGCCTCCAATCAGATCCATCGCCCTGCTGTTTGCTCCTCCAAACTTGACTTCCTTGCAGCTGTCGTAGAGGCCAGAGCCATACTCCTCCGAGATCAACTGGTCGAGCTCGGTGACGAGGTGTTTATCGCCCTTGGCTGCGGAATCGGTGACGTTGATGAATAAGGACTGGTCGGGAGAGCAGGTAAATGTGCAAAACATATTAAAGAAGTTCTCTTTGCACGCTGGGCAGGATCCGATGAGGGTGTTTGGGGTACCGAGTTCGGACTTGAGAGATTGGACCTTGGAGCTACGTCAGTCTCCCACTTCATCGGGAATGCGCCGCACTACGCTGGAGATGCTTACCTGGTCCAAGGTGCAGCACACGGGGCCAGTCTTCCACTTCTGACCGCAGAGGTCGACAAGCTCTTTGCGGAGCTGCTCATCTGGGTCCTGGGCAAGCTCATTGTCCACGCAAGGCAGCTCTTTGCCGAAGAAGCTCTGTTTGCCGCAGTGGCCGCGGAATGCACAGCGTCCCGGTTCGTGTTTGGGAGTATACAGCTCTGCGATTGCTGGTCCGGCGCTTGTCAGGCCAGCGCCGGCCAGCAGCAGAGCCGCAGCCCCGATGCGATGATGCATCTCGAGGGTGGAGGCCGCTCAGCCACGTCAATGATGGCCTGGATACAGCTCGAGTGCAGGTTTCGGGGTTTCGGAGGCCCGGAGGGTCAGTCGTACGAGGAATACGGATGTGGTTGCGGATAATGTTGGTGCTCGAGGAGAAATGCTACACGTTCCGGGAGGTGATGAGAAAGAGAGGTAACGATGACGATGCTATGTCGCGTGGAGTCGGAGAGAGGGAGGGTGGGAGGTGGGTGCACCGAGGCCGGGGGAAGGCACGGGCGACGTAATTAGTGGCGGGAGCTCGGCGAGCGGCAGCTTGAGCGAGAGTGCTTCGTACCTGCCTGTAAAGCACTGCATGTAATTACAGCAGGACCGACCTAGCACTGTCTACTTATGGACCCGATTTTCTCAAGACTAAATAGTACTTGGAAAAATAGCTGGTGTACCGCCGAAACATTAGGAGGGGCATTAGTATTCCCTTTGTTTTGTATCTTGTTGAGAACCGAATGTTCTTCGACACATTTTAATCCTGGTGCTCTGTAGCACGGAGAACGAGCCATCCGAGGTACCCATGGCATGTTTTGGGCTGTGTCGCAAGTCACCTGCGTCATTCGAATGCTTGGACCTTACCCCTGCCAGTGGTGAGGGACTCGCTAGCTCCGCATGACTCGGTGGCTGGTGGCTGATAACTTATGTTGGGGACTCGACCAGGTTGCTCGGGAGATGGTGCGAGCGCCAGCGGATGCTCCATTCCAATATGCCTACCCTGTACTTGACTCAGTCAAGTTGTGGGCGCGAATACTCCATCACGGCCATATAATCATGTTCTTCGGGTTTACTGAGATGGCTGCGAAATTTCTCTGTGTTTTTTTTTGGGTTTGAAAAGGGATGAAAGCTTTGGGGATTTTTATGGTCAACATTGTTCATTTAGTCCTTCATTTAGGGGCTTTCGACTAGTTCGGCGCCACAAGCCTTTCGCACTGGCAAATTCCTCTTGAAACCTGACTCTCAGACATAATAAGTTATTTGTTGGCAATTATCAAGAATCACAATCTTAACAACGGTCTTGAATTGATACACAAGCCCTAGCAAAGTTTTTTCCAGCTCAGTTCATTACGTTTGTTTTATACAGGCAGTCTCTCTTTTGGCACGTGAATACAAAGAAGCCAAAAGTACATGTATTATAGGACTACACTTGAACTTGACACATCAGAAGTGATGTATCTAAGGGTACGATGAGTAGCGCCATGAACAATAGTACAGAAACAACGCATTTTAGTCCAGCCTAGATCCCTCTCACCTAATTGTACATATTTATCGGAACAGCGCTATGTCAGCCGACGAGAAGGCTCACGCAGGGGGCAAAAACGAGGCAAAAAGGCCTCCTTGTATGCTTGCATACATGACAATGAAAACAGTGACGGCGTACCCCCACCCTTGCCTCTTCTTGTCCATCATGCACGAAGCCACCCACCAATACCACACTGGGTAGCCCGAAGACAGGCGGCTGATGATCTGGACATGGTAGTTGGTGATTGCGAGCACAGCTAGAATCGTCTGGGTTGCGGCCAACGTGCGCACAAAGATGCGATATTGCTCGGTTGTCCCAGAGCCCATACGTCTCAACCCCCGAGATGGCTCTCGGAGGGTATCAGTGCCAGATTTGAGGAGTATGGTGAGCATGGGACCGGCGAGGAGAAACATCGGAATTTGATTCGGAGTCCAATACTTGAGGAAGCCGACGTTCCTATTAATTTTTGTTAGGTAGAGGTTCTGAAATGGCAGAAAAGACAGGTCTTACCAATATTCTTCCTGCACAAATGTGTAGATACTTGGGATCAAACGCGAGCACCATGGCCGCAACTCAGCTTCAGGAGAGTTGCCTCCGCAGTACCTCATCCAAGCGATGACCTGTGGAACAATAGCCCCCGTGGCGACTAAAAGCCCACCGAGAATGGGAGCTACAAACCGCAGCACCTTGGAGAAACTGGGGGCGTCGATGAAAGCTAGCAGGCACTGGACGACTTCGACAGCAAACAGAAGGCCGCTGAAGAGACCGTTGCTGCGGAACGTGTTGGATAGACCAAAGACGATGCCGGCTCCAATGACGGCGGCATTGCGCCTCAGTGAATCAGGACTGCTCTTGAAGCTCAGGGCAAAGAGGAGGTTGCCGACAAAGGACAAACAGGAGAAGGGACTCTCGGCATATGGCGCCGAGAGGAAGAGTCCTGCCGGGGAGAGGATGTGGATGACAGATGCCACAAATGCCAGCCTCCTATCGTTGCAGATGGCGATGGTGAGTTTATACAGCGCCAGCACAGCGATGAGATGGGATACGTGAGCGACTGCTACGGCGGCGACAGGCTCCCACACTCCAGTCAAGTCCACGCCCAGCGCCGCGAACACGCGGCCGATGGCGCGCACGACAATCGGCAGGCCCATGGCAAACGCCCACTCCTGCTCGTAGACGTAGCCCCGATGCGCAGAGCTCATAAAGTAGAGGGCGTCCCATCTTGTCAGGCGTGCAGCGACGGTGGGCACGGGCGCCTCGCTGCCGTAGAGGACGTCGAAGAAGACGGACGTGGAGGTGTCGTAGTCCGAGGCTCCGGCTGCGCCGAGCGCGATAGCGAGCAGGAATGCCTTCCACGCGGCGAATGCGGCCGTTAGAGAGAGAAAGGGTCGGGATTCATGGTCGAGGAGACTCATGATGGTAATGCGCCCGGCGGTTTGGGGGTTGTGATTGAGGCGGGTAGTGATGAACTGTCATGATAGAAGTGGGCCAGCAGACACCGTGTCGGGAAGATACAGTGGTGAGAGTCCGCTGGCGATGAGATTTAACCAAGCCAAATTTACAGTCATAATTTACCTGTCCTGCTTTTGGAAAAGTAAATGACTCGGGAACAAGATGAAAATTCAGTTTAATGAGAATTAATTACTTCTACTGAGATGCCAGATCAAGTCAGCTTCCGGCGCAGGCCACCTGAGCTGGCGGATCCAAGAGGTGGTCGCAGACTTTTGTCCGGTTGGCGAACCATGCTGTAAATAACAGGACAGTTGCTGGGCTCAGAACTTCCCCATTTTCACCAGCAGCTCAATCCACGCAGTTTTCTCTCCAGGCGGACACTCCCCTTTTACCAATATCCTGATTGGGAACCTTTGAATTGGGAACATCAATTTACTGTGCAGTATCCTGGGCTGTCGCGTTTAGCTTGACGCTGCTGCAACCTGCTGCTGCCTGTGTGACTCCCAGCGACGATGGACAAATCTTGACGGCACAACGGCGACGCTTCCTGTGACTAATGATTCTCAACGCAAGCAGCTGTTTGAATCTAATCCTCAGCCGTCTAACGCGCTTAGAGATATCTCAGAATGGGAGAAGACAATTTACCCTCTCCCGATATAATGCCACATCCGTCTTCCCGCCCTCCTCTCGGCGAGTTCCCTCCCAACATCGTCATCCCTCCTCTATCGCCCACCCACAACCTCACTATCATCTTCCTCCACGGCCGCGGTTCCAACGCCCGCAAATTCCATGGCCCGTTGCTCGCGTCGCCCTCTCCCAACGCCGCTCTCACATTCCGCGAAGCCATGCCTCACGCCCGCTTCGTCTTCCCCACTGCGCCACTTATGCGCGCCTCCAAATACCGCCGGTCCATCATCCACCAGTGGTACGAGGGCAGCGGCGACTGGGAACCCGAGTCCCGCGGCGAGATGCGACCTAGCGTGGAGCATATACGCGGTATTTTGAAAGATGAGATTGAGCGGCTTGGAGGGGATGCGCAGCGGGTGGTCTTGGCCGGCATTAGCCAGGGTTGTGCCATGGCGTTGATCAGCTTGTTGCTGTGGGAAGGGGACCCTCTGGGGGCGGTGGTGGTAATGTGCGGATTCATGCCCTTGGCTTCAAGTCTGATGGGTATCCTCGAGGACGAGGACAATCTGGATAGCGGGGATGAAGGCGTTGTGTTTGGTTCCGACTCAGAAGACGACCCATTTGAGAGAGATTCCTCAGACGACTCCAAGACCCCACTACAAAGAGCGATTGATGAGATTCGTGAAGAAGCAGAGGTGGCTCCAGTGCGTTCCACATCACAAACCTTCCCTTTCTTGTCGACCCCGGTCTTTATGGGCCATGGAACAGAGGACGAAAATGTGGCATACAAAGACGGCCAGCGCGCTGCTGAGTTACTGGAGCGGATGGGGGTGTCAGTTGATTTCCATACGTACCCTGAGCTCGGCCATTGGTATTGCCCTGAGATGTTGGGACACATTGTCGATTTTTTGAATCGTAAACTGGACTTGTAGAAATATCTAAGATCATGATTGTTTGGAATTACTGTATGGCCTTGACCTATCTGATAAGTAATATTGAGTAAAGTTGGCCAAAAACAAAACCCAGATACATCATCTCTTTGATGAAGTCACAAACCATCCAGCCCAACAACACCAAATAATCGTTGAAATTCGGTATTGAACTTGAGGAGACTTCCGAATTGCAGAGGTACCGTCCTAGAAATGAAAAACACGCTGGAAAAGCAGCCTGTCCCGCTTGATCCTGTTGATGGTGGGATCTATTATTTTCAAGGGTTAGGTGTGAGAAATACACGAGGTACTTCGTAGACCGGGGTAGATGTAGGTTGCAGGATAATATGGTGCTCCCTGTAGCTGTTTAAGGCACGATCAAACGCCACCTAGGTACATGACCAATGAACTTGCTGGTTGAGAGCACAGAATCTTTGGTTTGTCCAAGATCGAGCGTTCCAAGATGGATGGTGGGGTATCGGCTCCCACGACGATCCCCCCCAACTTCCCTTTTTGACCACGTTCCTTGGTATCAACATTCCAATCTGGTCACCTAAATAAAGGCAGTTCTATCATTGCAAAAGATATCCCCATCAGGGGCGCTCCAGGCTCCAGGTCGCGTGACGCTCTTTCGGCCGAGTACAGGCCCGCTCCAGATATCGGGTTGGCCCAAATAGGAAACCTTAGACGCATCGTCGGCATCGTGAAAAGCCTCCCCCGGCTGTCATGGCCAATTGGGCCACGGACGCACAGAAAAGAAACGGGCAAATGGATGAACTACTTAGGCCGGCAGATGATGGACTGAAATAAGCAGCTAATTCACTTTTCCTTGCCATCGATGATAGCCGGCGCGACGTATCCCCGTGCCATTGCCGCCCCCCTCTTGGATCGCGAAGCCGCCCCTCATCGGCCCCAGATCGGCGTCAACTTTGGCGCTTCCCCCGCATATCGCAAGGTGGCCATCCGAGGTTGGAGGAACCTCTGGTAAGCTGAGCTAGCCGCCCCAACGCCTCATTGGGGTAACCTCGATGGCGGTGTTCGAGAGCTTCGCCTTACTCATCGCCGGGCTCGTCTCACCTTTAAACCCCCGTCTTGGCCGCATCTTCAGCTCGCTCTGCTCTTGTATCTCATATCTCACTCATTGACTGCAATTGACCGACCGACTAAGCCCTCCATATCCGCCGCCATGGTTCCCGCCGTGAGAGCCATCCCCAATGTACGTTATACGGCGCGTAGCTGTCCCCCCGTGAGCCCCGAAGCGCAATGGAGAATATCTGTCTGACGAAACACCACACCAGGCCGCCAAGCGGGCAACCAGCCTCCTGCGCACCGTCCAGTACGCCCATCCGCCCTCATGCCCGTGCCACTCGAACCCGGGGTACCACGGGGGCCCGCCAGTCATGACGCCCTCCAAGCATGCCGGCCACCGCAAGTATGCCACGCCTACGACGCACCCTGGCCAGAAGGAGTATGCCTTTGAGATGGCTGCGTCGTCCATCCGCTTCGGTCCAGGTGTCACCCAGGAGGTCGGCATGGACCTGAAGAATATGGGCTCTAAGCGAGTCTGTGTCGTCACCGACAGGACAGTCGATAAGCTTGAAGCCATGAGGCAGGTCCGCGAGGCGCTCACCCGGGAGGGCATCAACTTTGAGGTCTACAAGGACGTCCGGATCGAGCCCAAAGATAGCTCGTAAGCCCCCCCCTGAGACAAGACCCAACGATCGTCAAGTTGCTCACAATTCCAACCCAGAATCAAGGACGCCATCGCCTGGGCCCGCCCTTACCAGCCCGATGCCTTCCTGGCCGTGGGTGGAGGGTCTGTCATCGACACGGCCAAGCTCATGAACCTGTACACAGCGTACCCGGACGCCGACTTCCTGGACTTCGTCAACGCGCCACTTGGCAACGGCCGTCCTGTTGACAAGCCTCTGAAGCCTCTCATCGCAGTCCCGACCACCGCGGGTACCGGCAGCGAGACCACAGGCACAGCTATCTTCGACCTCGTCTCCAAGCGAGCGAAGACGGGCATTGCCCACCGTAATCTAAAGCCCACGCTCGGAATCTGTGATCCCCTCAACACTCGCACCATGCCCGCCGCTGTCAAGGCCGCGTCTGGCCTGGATGTCCTGTGCCACTCGCTGGAGTCGTGGACCGCTATCCCGTACCACGAGCGAACTCCCAGGCCGACAAATCCCATCTTGCGCCCGGCATACCAGGGCGCCAACCCCATTTCTGACGTCTTCTCGTTCCATGCTCTCCGAGCCACCATCAAGTACCTTCCCCGATCGGTGAGGGATCCAGATGACCTTGAAGCCCAGAGCGAGATGCTTCTGGCGTCTACGCTGGCTGGTGTTGGCTTTGGAAATGCGGGTGTCCACTTGTGCCACGGTATGTTTCAATCCTACGATTCCGTGACTTGATATACTGACCCGATGCGCTATAGGCATGTCGTACCCAATCTCAGGCCAAAACCCGGGCTACAAGCACGCGGGTTACGAGGTGGACGCCCCCATCATCCCGCACGGAGTCTCGGTGGCCGTCTCCGCGCCGGCCGTCTTCCGCTTCACAGCTGCCTCTAACCCGGAGCGCCATCTCGCTGCCGCCGAGGCCTTTGGCGTCGACATCAGCAACGTCAAGCGGGAGAGCGCGGGCGAGGTCCTGGCCGAGGCCATCACCAAGTTCCTCGCAGAGCTGGGCGACCAGCCCAAGGGCCTCAAGGAGCTCGGGTTTGGCACGGGTGACATCGAGGCGCTCGTCGAGGGCACGATCCCGCAGGCGCGCGTGCTGATGCTGGCGCCGGGACTGTCGACGGAGCTGGAGAGGGAGAGGGATCAACTGCGGCGGCTGTTTGAGGATGCGTTGGCTCATTGAGTTATGGGACGAGTTTAAACTAAATTGGGCAGGTCGTTCTGCTCATTTGCTGCGAGTGATAAGCAGTGATTAAACGGATCATGTTCCTCCCAACCCTCGTCTTGTTTAACTATGCGTGACACGAATCCGCAAAGGGACTTCTCATGCCGCGAGCGGTGATAGCCGTCCGACATGTAAATGCGTCTGTCCTAGATAACACCGCCTCACAGCGTGTCAAATCCTCCGTAGCCTGCGCTACGAGCGACTTACACGAGCCGAGCCACGGCTGACCAGTAAAACCGTAACACCAAGCCCATCCTGGGTCGCTGATCTCATCCATGCTGCACAGCGCAGTTGGGCCGCTCCGATCCGCCTCTAGCTCTGGTTTGGGGGCTGAGCTTGACATCATGCCAGGGGCTAAGTAACTGACGGAGTAATTATCCGACAAACCCGGTATAAAGGAAGCTTGCATCCCACATGCTGAATCGGAGGGGATTTAGACACGCCCCGCCTCGTCATACCGTCGACAATAGCTCCAACCCCAGCTACACCATCACAGTTCGCCTTCATCATGGGTCGCCCAGAAGAAGCACAGGGCGACAAGTTGCCTCCGTACGGCGGAGAGAAGCCACCCGCCTACGACGATGTTACGAGGCCGAACCAACGAAACCAGCAAATCCAAGGCCCTCCGCCATCGCATCCGTCCTCCTCCGCCGCTGCCGGTCCCAGCCAAAGCCACCCACACATCCCCCGCCAATTCCCGCCCTCGTTCAACCTCTACCGCCGCGACTGGGGCTCCGGCCACTTCACGCTCGGCCAGCACCAGAGTGAGCCGCTGTACCTCTTCAGCTGGCACTCAGGCTTGTCCAGCGCGCCGCCCGTGGTGCTGCACTCGGGCCCGGTTGAGACGTCCCCGCCGCTGGCCGCCGCCGAGTGGCGCACCTTCGGCCCCTCGTTCGACGTCGATCTGCCGCCCGTCCCGGGTTCCGGCGCCCGCTCCGCCCGCGAGGAGATCGTCTGGTCGTCGCCGAGCGGCTTCGGCCCTGGCGCCTACCGCTTTGCTATCGAGATTGGGCCCTCCGCCGTGCGCGAGGCGTTTGAGTGGCGGCGCTCGCGGGGTGATGCTATCGCCAGTCTGGGCGGCGAATCGACCGGGTTCAAGCTGGTCCGCCTGGCGCGGGGGCCGCCGGGGGGTGGAGGGACCGGCGGGGATCTGAATTTCGTCAGCGGAGGATTCGTCGACAGTGCCGGCAATGAGGTGGTGGCCGCGTGGAGCATGGCCATGGGCAGCATGACCAAGGTGGCCAAGTTCCAGTTCATGGGTACTGGGCTAACGGGTCTTCTGGGGGAACGATGGGCTATTATAACTGTCGCTACATTCCTGGCTCTCTACCAGAGGATACGGCGTGCGCGCGATTAGAGCGAGCCGCTTGGCATCAACACTGCTATTTGAGGGCTTGGAGCATGACGGTTTTGTTTCGGTGTTAATGGTAGTCTATTTTTCTTTCATGATACCCAATGAGGGCAGACAATGTCTTCATCAAATGCTGTAATTGTGGATTAGAGTACAAATAAAAACCCTTTCACCATTGTGCTTGTTGGTTCTTGGGCTCAGGAAGGTATGGATTCATCTCATGCCCTGTTTCGCCTGAGCGGATGGCACTGGCGTCTAGGACATATTGGAATGAAGCTGGTGAAAAATCGCCATTAGGTTCGTGCAGCAACAGTCCTGGAAAACGTGTTAGTAAAAGATAGCTAGGAGTTTTTGCAACCAGGTCGAAACTAACCATGTAGATACGGTTTCACGATCCTGAAGCTGTCCCGCGAGAAATAAGGTGATGGCGTTTGGGCACCAGAGCTGGGCTGTTGATCGTTCGGGTCAGCGCTCTAATAGTCACTCAATCATGCAGTGGCCCTCTCCCCAAGACTCTATGACAAGCTCACCAACCACGATGCCAAAGCAATGACACCAGCAATGTAACTAGCCGTCAACTCAACCATGGTGATCCAGGCCGGTTGCAGCATCGCAAGACTTTGATAAATGTGAAGACTGAAAAACAAAAGTCTCGAGCTGTGCGAGAGTGACCATACCAGGGCATGAGCCGCGGGATCGGCATCTCGTGCTCCATCGGCCGCCCCTCGCCAAGCGCTGACATCAACTAAACCAACTGGGAATAAGCATTGCATTGGGCTCCTCAAAAGGTGAGATGTCGGCTACATCTTTGCTTTCGTCGGAAATGCATTCCCACCAGTGCAGCTTCTGAGACTCCTGACGTCGTCGTGCGCTCCAATCAGTTATGTGGTGTTGCAGCCACTAATGAGCCAAAGTTCAACAGATTGGCCTTGCCGTGGTAGAAGTACGCTAGAACCAGGGCAAAGGCTCAATTGATGCAGGCACCATTGTAAGGCGGGCTGAGATTCAGCCCCTGTTCAATTCTACTTGTGATAAGTTTTGGAAGATTCGACAACTCAGGCGACTTGGATCATGAATATCTTCTAACGCGCTGTGCCGACTCTCACGATGCTGCGACTTTAGGGACTCTAGGTAGTTGTCTTCAGCCTACTGGTCCTGCGTTGTCTGGTTCTGGCGGACGAGGCTGGTCTTGAATACTGCCAGGGCGATGGGTCAATCTGCGAGGCATTCGATGGTCTGGATGCTACTTGCGACGAGGAGACGGGATCAAAATATTACAAGTGCATTTGTGAGACAGGGTGGGTTCACACAGACAAAGCGTGAGTGGTGGCATGAGCAACGACCCTATGGCCAGATCAATGAACCCTATCGCTCACGAATTGTCGCCAGATGCCGTTACTGCTTGCTTTCCATGGGAGATCTCGCGTTGATGCGAGATGAGTTTTACTCTTCAATATGCTCAGCCGATGGATATACCGTGGCGCGTATGCTTTCAAGCATCCTTTCGGAACAGAAAGCTCACAACACGACCGTTGAGGTTCCCGCCCTGACTTCAACAGATTCGTCCACGGCCACAGCCACGCTCGACCTGAGCGACAACACCATGTCTCACGAAGCTCTTACCACAACGATGTACGGAGTGGCATTCGCCTCTCTGCCCCAAATAGCAGCCCCTACAGAAACGAGTGGCTCAATAGGTTGGGGTGTGCCGAGTAAACACTTTGTAGGCGTGGTTTATGTAGTCGTGTTGGCGAGGGTGTATAATGTCTAAACTGGGTTCGGCACTGCAAGAAGGCTGGCTTCGACTTGAATGTTCCGGGATGGTGTTGGCACCAACAGAGGAGTTTATGTTTTTGGCTCAAAAGGATGAGGTACGTAATAAAGTAATGGCGAGTGGTCGAACTAGTTGAGGAGCTGCGTTTGCATCGTGGATATCATCTAAATTTGTCCGGATTGCTGCGAATCATCTTCTTCAACACTCCGAGTTGCTGGATCAGTGCGATTTTCTTTTGGTCGGAGATGTCTCGCTGATCGATTCGTTTTGTGCCATTGGAGAAAACAACGGTGCTGTCGGGGAGGACCGTTTTTGGGGCTATAGTCGACATTGGTGTAATTGTGCAGTTCTTCTACAAGTCAACACAGTTCCACACTGCACATGTAGATATCAATACCTTGCCGATTCTAGCACCACTGCCAATCCTAGCTCCAGCTTGAATGATGGAACCTTCCCCAATCTCGGTGCCACCAGCCTCGATAACGCAGCCGGCCTCGATCGTGACATAGTCAGCAAGTGCAACACCGCCTGGCTTTGCCGTCTCGATATCTGCCGGGCGGGCTCCAAGGTGTGCTTGTTCGTGGACGAGACATCGCCGACCGATGAGGATGCTTCCCAAGTGAGACTCAACCCGTGAGCGAGGGTGTACTACTGTCTCCGCCTGCATCGTAATCGAGTGGGTGCCCTGGAGGATGGCATTGTCGGAGATGGTGAGTGAGGACGAGAAGTTGACAGGCGGTTTCGGGCCACTGCGATCAATGGCCGGAAGAATCGAGTGCCGCTTGCTAGACATGGCGCCCGGGGAATTCGTCGAGGATTCTACGTATCGCGTTCGTGTCCCCGTGGTTTTGACGCCGTCATCGCTGGACGGGACTGTTTGAGGCGACGGCCGTGTGAGGACTGGCGTTGGGGGGTGGCGTTTGGAGCTGGCGATGGTCCAAAAGCTTACGTACAGGAGGTACCTTGTACCCTGCACTCTCCAGAATCGATGAGGTCAGTGGATGGCCAGCCAAACAAATGTCTGATTTGTGCTTAACAGTGGTGCTAGTAGAGACTTGTATCCCCACATAAAATCGGCTGTGACTGAGGTATCGGTTAACGGAACAGGCTGAGTAATCTGGGGGCTGCATTGGCCAATCACCACGCAGCCATTTCTGGACGGTCACGAATCTCGACGGAAACTCGAAGTGCCGCATCCTCACGTCCGTCTGTCTATCATCGCCTCAATCCGCCACCCGACCCGACCACAACACAATGCTGTCCACGAGATCGGCGCCGAAGCAGGCCGTCGGCCTCTCACGGACTGCCGTGAGAGGTCTGGCCACCGTCCAAGATGCCCCCCCGGTGCGGCGATACGGCGGCCTCAAGGACCAGGATCGCATCTTTCAGAATTTGTACGGACGATACCCTCCCGACCTCAAGAGCGCGAAGAAGATGGGCGATTGGCACAAGACGAAGGAGATTATCCTCAAGGGCCACGATTGGATCATCAATGAGGTCAAGACCTCCGGTCTGCGAGGACGAGGAGGTGCTGGTTTCCCCTCGGGTCTGAAATGGGTAGGTCGCGGGCAATCTCGCATCAATCGCCGCCGTGCTCCGGGATCTCGTTATCTGACGCTCTGTAGTCATTCATGAACTTCAAGGACTGGGACAAGGACACGAAGCCCCGATACCTAGTCGTCAATGCCGATGAGGGCGAGCCCGGAACCTGCAAGGACCGAGAAATCATGCGAAAGGACCCACACAAGCTCGTCGAGGGCTGCCTCGTTGCCGGCCGAGCCATGAACGCGACCGCTGCCTACATCTATATCCGTGGTGAATTCGTCCTGGAGGCCGATGTCCTCCAGAACGCCATCAACGAAGCCTACGCCGATGGCCTGATTGGCAAGAACGCCTGCGGATCCGGTTACGATTTCGATGTTTACATCCACCGAGGTGCCGGTGCCTACGTGTGCGGCGAGGAGACTTCTCTGATTGAGTCCATTGAGGGAAAGCCTGGCAAGCCCCGTCTCAAGCCCCCGTTCCCTGCTGCCGTCGGTCTCTTCGGATGCCCTTCCACTGTCGCCAACGTCGAGACTATCGCCGTCGCCCCTACCATCTGCCGCCGTGGAGGAAGCTGGTTCGCCGGGTTTGGCCGTGAGCGAAACCAGGGCACCAAGCTCTTCGGTATCTCCGGTCACGTCAACAACCCTTGCACCGTCGAAGAGGAGATGTCCATCCCTCTCCGCGAGCTCATTGACAAGCACTGCGGTGGTGTCCGAGGCGGATGGGACAACCTCCTGGCCATCATCCCAGGTGGTTCCTCTACTCCTATCCTGCCCAAGCACGTCTGCGACGACCAGATCATGGACTTTGACGGTCTCAAGGACAGCCAGTCCGGTCTCGGTACCGCAGCTGTTATTGTCATGGACAAGAGCGCCGATGTCGTCCGAGCCATCAGCCGTCTCAGCCACTTCTACCGCCACGAGAGTTGCGGCCAGTGCACTCCTTGCCGAGAGGGCAGCAAGTGGACTGAGCAGATCATGAGCCGATTCGAGAAGGGTCAGGGCCGTGAGCGGGAGATCGACATGCTCCAGGAGCTCACCAAGCAGGTCGAAGGTCACACTATCTGCGGTATGTTGTTTCGTCCGATTAATGTGTCTACTGTCACTAACTTTCTCACAGCTCTGGGTGAGGCTTTTGCCTGGCCTATCCAAGGTCTTATCCGTCACTTCCGACCCGAGCTCGAGGCGCGGATGCAGAAGTTCGCGCAGGAGACTGGTGGTGAGGCGTTGGCGGGCGGATGGGAGCACTCAGCAAAGGCTCAGGGAAAGCTGATTTCCCCCGGTCAATAATGGTTTCTTGTGGGGATAAGAGTCTGCGTCTAGAGCGGAGGATAGGTCGGGCAGCCGTGTAACTATGCAAACCTGCCTCCCGTAGACGCCCTGTGTTATATTTACTTTGTGTTCAACGGCATGTTGAGTCGTCAAGACGATGCCCACATATACTTGTCCCTCGTTTGCATTGTGACTGCCAACAAACAACGACTTGTCCTTTCACGAGCTCTCCTTGGATAAATCCTCAAACGGCATGAATTTGTCGGCATTACTTTCCCACATGATTCGCCAACACTTAGCTTGAGTGCATCCAAATTGCCCTCGTTCGATAGCGCGAGTGGATTCTAAGCCGCCTAAACGCCAGCGCATCGCCCGACTGACTCGCCAAATAACAGGGGGCCCATAATTGAACACCGCCAGTTCAACGACATCCACCGTTCTCATATTTCCTGCTTTCTGTTTGTATTTTAGCTGCATCAGATTGTTTATAGACTGGGTTACAGTATTTAGATTGCTCCTTTTGCTCCTTCTTTTCCGGATACCCCTTGAGTTCGTTTTTTTTGCCCTGCTCTACTCGTCAAGATGGCGAACACGTATGAGCAATTTGTCGCCTTTGGCACTGATCTTGGTACGTTGGCATCGCAACCCTCATATACCGCACTGCTAACACCGCACAGTCGGCCTTGAGCGACTTATGCGACTCTTCCAGTCGGCATGCTCTCTGCTGATCGCGTACCCGCTGCTGCTGGCTACGCTACTCCCGAACGCATCTGAAGTCGCCCAGGCGGCCAAGGCTACGGGCCTCGCGGCTTTTCGCGGCCAGATCAACGTGTCGCGGCGTTTTATCCGTCTCTTCCGCTTCATGGACACCCTCAAGGCCGGCTGGGTGCTGTATGTCGCTGAGGAGAAGAATCTGGAGGTGTGGCTCAGCATCATCAGCAAGACCTCCCTTGGTCTGTTCGGCATGACCGAGACGCTCACGCTGTTGGACCTGTTGGGTATCGACAGCCTCCAGATCTTTGGCCCCATCCAGAGCAAGGAAATAGACTCTCAGTCGCAATACCTTTGGTTTGGCGGGTTGGCTGCGTCCGTACTGGTCTCCCTCATCAAGCTGTACCGCCTCAACGGTAGTGTGCCCGTCGAGGATCCTACCAAGACCAGCACCACCGAAAATGATGCGACTGAGAAGGACGCCAAGAAAGAAGCTTCCGAGAAGTCTGCCGAAGCCGAGAAGCAGAAGCAGCGTCAGCAGGAGACCAGCGCCAAGAAGAAGGTTCTTGTCCGAGGCCTCATTTCCGACACTGTTGACATGCTCCTGCCCGGCTCCGCCATCGGCTGGGTGAACATTACTGCCGGTCAAGTCAGCTCTGCTATGTTCTTCACGACTTTGACCACAGGATGGGCTGCTTGGGACCGAATTGGAGAGAAGCTTCAGAAGTAAACAGCTTGGATGTTGACGGCAAAGGACAGGTTGCTGTTACATGCTATCTAAAAATGAAAAAGTGTGGTGCATAGGGAGAAGGACAGAAATCAGGAAATTGTCCAATATGTGCTGGATATGCGTGCGACATATCCGGCTTTATCCAAAACAAATAGCTTCATCTTCCCAAACTATGGCCCGTATCGCAACCAAACTTAGGTGCCATCCATTCTCAATAACGTGGTTGTCATATGCCGTCGAGGGTTTTATTGCCGAGTGACCCCACCGCCCACAAGGTCATTAAGAGTGAGCGGGAGGGAGGACCATGATGTTGATTGGTCTCGGTTCCCCCAATTGTCAATGTCTTAGACGAGAGACGCGACAGACGTTCGTGGCTCCGACTGGTCATCGGTATAGATCTCGCCAACCCCGAGAACGGAATCGGCTCGGTCCTCATGCTCGGTGGCGAAGATCATGATCCTCATCTTTCGGCAAAGGGAAAAGAAGTTCAACACAGCAACGGCGAATTGTAGGCAGCTATATAGGTTGGTTAGCTGGAAAGTCTTTCGGTATATATGGTGAAGTACTCACGTCAAGGTAATGCTTATAGCTCCGATCTGAATGCTACGCTCGTCCCAGTACCAGTCGTAACTCCAGATATCGGTCTCAAAGGCGACGACGCTCAAGATGATGAACAGCACACAGAAGACAAAGTCGGCAAACATGACAGGGTAGGGACGCTGCTGCCGTGATGTAATCCCGCTGCTGTTGACTCGTCCACACCAGCACGCGAATTGGCCGAGCTGAAACTCGAACCGTTGCGACGACTTGGAAACTCCTCGGATAAACTGGAAAGCGGACCAGAGGATGAGCGAAAGGGTCCATGACCCAAAGAAGACTGCCCACCCCGCATGGCCGTCGCAGTATACTCCGATGAGGACCGTGTCAGTAATGGCCAGCGGGATGACCACTAGGCGGATGAATTGGATGATGGAAATGTTGGCGGTGAACTTGGGCTTCGGGTCAAGCTGTTCAAGAGGGTCGAGAAGACGCTCAGCGGTGTCGTCTCTTGGGACGCGGAAGCCCAAGCCAGATTTTCTCGGCGGAGTACGAGACTCTGCCGCCATGTTGAATGATGATTTTTTTTTTAGTTTTTGAAGTTGATGGTTGTTGTATGGTAGATAAAATGGTTTGGTTGATTGATTGATGTTGATGAGGTGTAGCGGTGGTGAAGTTCTCGATCTGGGGGAAGGATGAAGCAAGTATATATGTATTGGTAGCTTCCTGGCGCCTGCTTCATCCACGCCCCTGTGTCGCGACATGCACGCCCCTCAATTGTAAATCGCCAGCCGAAGGATTCACGCCAAGCGTCCAGTCGCCCTTTCGGTGGTGCCTAGCACCGCCACCCTGGTGCAGAATTGGGTGGGACTGGTGGGTATATGTCAGATTCAGAATAGAAACACCCGGAGGCTTGTTTAGGCGCTCCCAGTATTAGATGCTCATGTCATGATAATATTGATGAGTCCAGGTGTGTGGTTTCTCGGACCGTTGAAAGCCTTGCTTCGCCATATCGGCTGAGCGATCGGGTGGCAGAGCTGCAGTGTCGTTGCCGTCTTTGCCCATCCTGAATGACAATGCCACCTCCTCCATCCCAGGCATCCCTTTTCGCAGTTTGAGGGACTCGGCGGATACCGTATTGGCATTGAGGCTCTCGCTTAAAGGATGTGATGCATACTGTGCTGTACTGCATCAAGGCAAGTTTGTGTTTTGCCCCATACCCGAGAGACCCGACGACGAATCGTTCGATTGGAAACCCGTATGATCCTTGTTGACACGGCGCCCGCTAGCGATGGGCGTCTTCCATGGGGGGTGCCGTCAACACGGCATCGTTGGTGGGCAGTGCTGTCTCGACTGTTTCACCGTCTTCCTTTTACCACAAACCGACCAGTCTCGACTTGCATCTTCCACCCATCCTGGAGGAGAGCTGCAGCCACCGCCTGTCTCAACTGCGACACGCCCCCAGCACTATGGCGACCTAGCCCGGTGATAACAGTAAAGTGTTGTTGCCTGGCCTTCTCCGAGCGGAACTCGCCCAGGCCTGACCACCACGCTTGGACTTTTTGTCGCGCGATGCGCACGCCGTCTTGGACGTAGACGCCGTGGAGGTCAATCGAATTGGAGTCGCTCTGTTTTTCTACTAAAAGATCCGCAGCCGTTGATGACGCCTGTTGCGCAAAACGGCCTTGTTCCCGGGCGACCTCGGCATAGTATCCAGCTGCTTGGCGGTAAAGGGGGCTCGAAGCGCCCCGTCTGTTGAGCTGCGATGCTGAAGCTGCTGCCTCGCGTTTTACGCGATGGTGGTAGTTGGCCTTTTCCGCGGCTTGGGCATACGCCATTGGATTGGCACCATTGGGGGCCAATGGTGCCCCGATCCTGCTGACGGCTGCCTTGCCAGTCTCGAAGCCCTCGATTTCTTCTTGTGGGAGCGGGGTTAGGGTGTAGTTCAGATCCAGCTTCTGGCTCCAGGGGTTCTTTGTGAAGTGCTTGCTCAGAAGCGCTGCGATGTCGTCTGACCATTGGGGGATGGAGCCAGTAACTTGGACAACAGTTGACATGTAGTTCTCAGGCACATTGCGGTATTTCTGTGCCAGTGCTTGCGCATCTTTCTTACTCGTGTCATCTTGGGCTTCGATACCCAGAGAGATGTGTTGATCTATGATCTCAACAGCTGTGGCACCACTCGAGAAGCGCTTTCTCTGGTAAATGGCGGAAACCTCATCAAAGGGGAGATTCAGCCTGTCTGCAAGATATGCAACATCATCCTGTCCTGCACGCTCACATGTTAGGAGCCGGCAATTGGGTGGCTGTGAGGAGGGAGGCTCTTACGCTTCATTTCTTTCACGTGGTCAGGAGACGTGGCACCTTCTCTGACCACGTGGGTATCAGATTGGAGTGGTTTCTTGCCCTTGTTTCTGTTCTTCTTCTTCCTCTTCTTGCCAACTTCTTCGTCTGGCTGAAAGAATCCATCCACGCCTTTTTGGTGCTGGCCAGTGGACTTGAGGTACTGAATGTTGAGCAGATCGTCCAGGGCTGCCTGGAAATCCCCGCCTGCCTTCTTTAAGGAATGTTTGATGTCATACTCCTTGAGGCCACTGAAGATGCTCTGAAGCTGGAGGATCTTACTCTCTTCAGTGTCATTGTTAAATGTAGTGAGCCTAGGAATGGAATAGGAGCCTCCAGATGCTGATGAAGCTAGATCACTGTTTGAGGTATCCGTATCACGAGTGCGAGAAGCTTGGTGGCTGTTGCTTGTTTCCGTAGTACTTAGCCCGTCGGTGGTCTCCTCGGGGCTTCCAGAGATACCGCTGGGGTTGAATCCCGTTGCTTCTTCGGATGTGACATCTCGAGCTAGACCTTCTAAGATGGCTTGAGCTGCATCGTACTCTGGTTGTTGTTTGAGATCGTGATCGCTGGCGATAGCGACTATGAGGGCTTCGTCCAGAAGGGTGCAGAACGATTCCTGGCAAGGATGTCAGCACGCGACCATGTCTTTCCATGCAGTTATCCATGCGATGACGAGTCATAGCGGCACACCCCAAAGCGAGTCACTAGACGATATCATTCTTGGGCTTGATCCTTCGCTACACGTTGATAGGTTTTGCGCCACTTGAATCTAGGAACAGTCTTCTCATCGCTCAAACTCAAATGCTCAGAAATGAGCATCGACCCAGTGACACGCAATAGTGAATCACATACCACCAGTTTCTGGACGAGCGCCTCTGAGGTTTCGGACGGCATTGTCTCTTTGGTGAGGGCGGTGGTGGGATAGAGTGCTGGAAAGGATACACTGCTGAACAAACCATGATGCGATCAAGGCTGCAGACGAGGGGTTTTGGGGGCCAGACAGAGACGAAGTGATGAGCTGCTAGTAGATATGAGATTCTCTGGGTGGTTACGAAAGGAAGATGTGATGGGAAAGCGGTTTGAAATGACGCATCCAAAACTGAACAGAACGTCGTCCTGTTACTTGTGCGACTCACTGCCCGAGGTGGAGCGTGATGGATGAGTCGTGCCCAGGCTAGTGCAGCAATCTGATATGGTCACGTGCTGGCTAAAGTGTTGGCATCTTGCCAATGTTTGCCAGAACAGGCACCATTTCGAACAAGCAACCCGGCCAGAATGGTGGTCAATGTGCGATGAATCCACGTCATGTCAGCCTTGTACAGACAAAGTTTGCAATTGCGGGTAGTGGCGAACTTTGGTCAATGAACCAATGCAGAGTACGTGCATGCATGTCTCGGTGAGTCTCAGACAGCGTTTTATGAGGAATAAGCTAGTCCGAGTCCAGCCGAGGAGACCTCAAAGACTTATTGGCGTCGCCGGTTTTGATAAGGATTTTAAATTTTAATCGGAATCTTAAACTCCTTGTCGTACATCAGGCCGGAAGGCAGCCAGATCACCAACAGACAAGAAAAATCTTGAATTGAAAGAGCAATACGTAGACCAGAATCACTGGGTGCTTGCAAATATTGTAGAAAGGATAAAACGCCTCCAAGAGGCCTCGGGGGTGAAAGAACAGGACCGCCGATGGTATTGAAACCATGTTATTTCTAGAGGTACCCAGGGCCTTGATGGAGCTCATCATAAGGGTTGTTGCCACCTGATGAGATAGCTTTGCTACTTTGCAGCCGCTGCCTGGAGTTGTGACCTTGAAGGATAGATCACATTGATTGCATTCGCCTCCTTGAAGGATAATATCACAAAGTTTGCAGTGGCCTCCTGCTGACCGCATGATTTTTTCTAGCAGAGCTCTGTCCTCCAGCCGTTGTTACTCCTCTTTTCACCTCTACATATCTACTTCATCATCACTTCCCGTGCCCGTATGTCCCATTCCTTTATACACTGATTTCGTCCTTTGTTGAGATGTTGCCGCACAAACTCACCATCTTGTTGCTCGGGTTCTTTGCCCACCTGGTGTCTTCTGCCATCTACCGCCCGGACTACAAGTCGTACAAGAATGACATCTGGCTGAGTTACAGTGACTACAACAAGGCCCGCGAGGTCAGGGAGGCGTCCAGATACGCCTGGCACCACTATATCGACTATGCACACCCAAACGGAACAGTTCCTCTCGCGAATGGGTCGTTTGTAGAAGATCCGTGAGTCAACCCCCCATCAGCCCTGGGGGCAAATTTGATGAGACGCTGGGCTGACGCTTCGAAGATATGGTTGGAGAGCTCCGCTGGTATTCGGCCTGAGCACAGCCGTTATTATGCGCGAAGTTGTGACGGTCAACCGCATGACAGAACTAGTGAAGCTCATCAACTTCCACGATACACATGAGTGGGAAAAACCAGTTCCTCTCTCCTATGCCGCCAACTACCTTGGAGCTATGCTCTCCAGTAAGTATCAAATCTTGTTATTCGTCACCCCACTCCAGTCCTTCTCCAGGTTTTCCCCAAGGTCTCCGCTGACCGTTTAACAGATTACGACCTTCTCTCTGGCCAGTTCAATTACCTCATGTATAAGAAAGGCGTTCTACATACTTATCTCGACCAAGCTGAGACGCTCGCCCGTACCCTCAGTGTTGCCTTCGATACGCCCTCGGGATTTCCTGTTCCCGTCGTTAAATTCTACCCCCAACACGAGAAGGTCCCCGCGCAGAACACTACCCTCGCCGAACTTGGCTCGATAATGCTGGAGTGGGTGCGCCTCGGCGACGTATCGGGCGTCAAAGACTACAGCAAGAAGATTGAGCAGATTGGAATTCGACTCCATCACCCAATGCCCAGATCGTCTCAACCGTTTTCAGGACTGTTCGCAAATCGCGTCAACCTCACCGACGGCTGGTTTCTTGGCGAAGATGGCGGGTGGAACGACGAGGGCCGCCTCTACTACGAAGCTCTCATCAAGCTGTGGACATACGATCCCATTCGGTTCCATCTTTACAAGGGCTGGTGGATAAAAGCAGCGGACTCGGTCATCGAGAATCTCCAGAGCTTTCCTGACGTTCATCAGGAGTTGCACTTTCTGTCAGATTTCTCGGGCAACTTGACCATTTCCAACTCTAGTCGCCGTAAGTTCCCCAATCCCTCAGTCGTTCAGGGTTGTCATTTTAGATATGCTAACATCGAAACATAGCCGCCTGCGCTACCGGTCTAAACTTCATTGTCGGAGGCATGGCCGTGGAGGAGGAGAAATATGTCAAATTTGGACTCGACATCGCAGAAACCTGCTGGCAGATCTACAGGGACGTTAATGTATGGCCCGAAGGCCCGAGACAGGTCTCGGCCGTCGAATTATCCGACCTGGTGTATAACGCCTTCCGGGCCACCGACGATACCAAGTGGCAGGCACGCGCGTGGGAGCTGTTCAAGCACCTAAACACCCTTCACGGCGCCCAAGGAGCCACTCGGTACGCAGTGTTCGATCCCGAGTGGGACTACTCGGACAGGAGGGAGTTCACACAGGACGACCCTGTAACCCGGGAAGCCGTCTGGATGGGCCGCATTCTCAGGAACTTTTGGCTCATGTGGGGAGGTCCAGACGACCAAGTCCAGGTACGACGCGAGCATCAGAAATCCCATGGCAAGTTCGGCAACCGATACATATACACGTCAGGAGGCCATCCGATCCAAGTTTACAAGTGGACGGGCCTCGACAATTTCGGAAACCCGTGCGACTCTTACTTAAAGAAGATGGACCCTTTCGTAAAGTTGCTGGACTCCTCAGTTGAGAAAGACAATTACGGAGCACACACAGAATGGAAGTACGCAAAGAAGTACAAGTGGAGTTGGAGACCCGAGTCGTGGGAGGAGTTATTCAAAGGGCCTCCGGCTAAGACTGAAAGGCTCGAGTAATGATTTGGTTGCATTTGGGTATGTTTTGATGATAGGTATTTCTATTCATTTAGCATTGTGTCATGATGGGGACGTACATTGCGTGGTAGGTCGGACGTTGATTGTTAAACATAGCCCATTTTATCCTGGGGCTATTTATATTGTGAGCACTCCTGGCTCGTACTATAGACGGAAACTATCCAATCCATCGGGCGTTTTAAGGTTCATTACATCATGACATTCCTCATATCAAGCATCTTTCGGGTACTTTATAGCGGTAGATTTCCAACTCTTTCTTGAGGCTCAATCACAATCCCTCAAATCTTGACGCCGTCAAGAATGACCTTGGCCTCATCCGAAGTCCACCAACTCACGCCCTTCTCTCCGGGGTAGCTGAACTGGTCCATGCTGGCGGGCTTCATCTCGACACTGTAGCCGGGCTCGACGGGGGTGGTGTAGTATCCATCCTTGATGACGGAGGGGTGGAAGAAGTGCTCGTGCAGGTGGTCGACGTACTCGAGGACAGAAAGCTTGCCTGAGACGACGACGTAGTCGATGGTGCTCAGGTGCTGGGTGTACTCGGGGAGGCCAACGCCGCCGGAGTGAGGCACAATGGGGACACCGAACTTCTTGGCCATGAGCAGGACGGCGAGGACCTCATTGACACCTCCCATGCGGCAGGCATCGATCTGGCACACGTCAATGGCACCAGTCTGGAGGAGCTGCTTGAAGATGACGCGGTTCTGGCACATCTCGCCGGTAGCCACGCCAATGCCGTAGGGCTTCAGGGCCTCGCGGACGGCCTTGTGGCCGAGAATGTCATCGGGAGATGTGGGCTCCTCAATGAACCAGGGCTTGAAGTCGGCAAGTTTCTCCATGTAAGAAATGGCCTCCGGGACGGACCAGACCTGGTTGGCGTCGGTCATGAGGACGTTGCCCTTGTCGTAGCCGATGACCTCTCGAGCAATGCTCAAGCGCTTGCGGTCACGCTCAATGTCGCCGCCGACCTTGATCTTGAAGTGGCGGTATCCAGCGTCCAGAGTCTCCTGCAGCAGACCCTTCATCTTGTCCTCGCCGTAGCCGAGCCAGCCAGCGCTGGTGGTGTAGGCAGGGACAGCGCGGTTGTTGAGGGCATCCTGCAGACGCTGGGGCTTGGTCTTCTCAGTCTCCTTAAGCATGGCGATGGCCTCCTCGGGTGTGAGGGCGTCGGTGATGTATCGGAAGTCGATGCAGTTGACGAACTCCTCGGGGCTCATGTCGGCCACGATGCGCCAGACGGGCTTGCCGAGGGACTTGGCCCACAGGTCCCAGACGGCATTGACAACGGCTCCGAGGGCGAGGTGGATGACTCCCTTCTCAGGGCCGATCCAGCGGAGCTGGCTGTCGGAGACGAGGTAGCGCCAGGTCTCACCCCAGTTGGCGACGAGAGATGAGAGAGTCTTGCCTTGGAGGCGGTCGGCAACATGGTTGATGGCGGCGCAAACGATGTCGTTTCCACGGCCGATGGTGAAGGTCTAGGAGAGTGGTTAGCTGCATCTACTCAAGCTTAGGGGGCATTGGAGAGGAAAAGAAGCTTACCATGCCATGTCCGGTGAATTCGGAGTCAGTCTCGAGGATGCAGTATGCGGAAGAGTAGTTGCCAGCGGCGTTCATGGCGTCGGAGCCGGTACCGTCCAGGGAGGTCGGAAACCGAACATCCCGGGTCTTCCAGCCGGTAATGGTAATCTCAGTCATGGTGGCGGTAATTGTAAGAGGTGGTTTGAATGGTGAGGGAGGAGAGTATGAGGGGAGAGAGAAGATGTGGGGTGACAGCGATCGCGGGGGAGGGGCCAAGTAGAATGTCACTGCGATTCCGGCTCGGACACACTGTGAATGTCGAGAAACAGCGTGCGGCTACTCACAAAATGTGCGAAGCAAAATGGGTATGGGAATTATTGAACCTGGGACCTCAATGCGAATGGCAGACGGCAGGTCACGTTGCGCAAGGCTGCTTTATAGCTGGAGCTCCAAAGATCGCGACGCGGGCGAGCATGGAGTTTTTGTGGAGAAATCATGACCTCGCGACACCTACAAGGGGCTCCGAGGATGCTGATTGATGGATAAATACCTCCGTGCAGCGAGCCCCTAAGAAGAAACCATCTCGACAGCGGCCTTCCTTAAAAGTATGGGGGAGACAGCTGACGGTGTTCGGCATGTGGAGATTTGGAGGGGTTGTCGAGCCATCAAGAGGACGGCGGCCACTGCTGAAGCGCGCCAGGGGGAGGTTTGGGGGTTTGCGAGTTTGGGGGGAGTCAGGCTAGATGGGCCGAGGTCTTGGTAGAGGCTATATTCAGTGCCGCCTATCCGTGTCGTGCTACATCGTAGTGCAAATACGACGTTTGTGTAGGATGGAATTGGGTAGTGAAGAATCCAACCCCCACCACCCCCGCGCAATGCCGTCTATCCCCGTGTGAGAGAGATGGAGGGGAGGAGGGAGATGAGTTTTTCCGTACAAGAGAGTGTAGAAGATGGCAGTGTGTAGGTGATTTCTTGGAAGTTATTAAAAGCAATCAACGATCGATCATCCTCTACTGGCCTACTGGCCTACCGGCCTACGTACCGCTTCGGAGAAATGTTCTCTTGGCAACTCGTCCAATCCCTTGTCCGCCTGAATCATGGCGTCCTGGGCAAACCCCACGATTCGTGCCAACTCTTAATTACCCCTCACCCACCCACACCAAGATCTTGCCACTTGGGTGAGGGGCACAGTGCACGGTGTGGGTAACAGTGCTCCTCCTATATTCCGACTGTACCAACATGTACTCCGTACTCCGTACCAACCTCTTCTGGGACGCTTCTTTTCAAGGCACACCCGCTGCATCCCTTACAGCCTCTGCCGTCATAGCTGAGAAACAGGATCGAGGCGACATCCGCTGAGAAGCACCGAGCGAGACACGGCCCCTTGCATGGTACCTCGCTTTTGCATCTTGCCGTCCGGCTAAGTGAAGGGCAAGTAAGACCTGCTTGTCGACTTTGGGAAAATGTCTCTTCGCCTAGACCCTCCTTGCAGAAAACCCGCCATCAACGAGAATCACGGGACATGACGAACTCAGGACGAGCCAACACATCGGCCAAGGTGGGCGCCTTGCTTTTCTGCCTCTGAGAGGTCCCTGCCGACATGGTCCAGTGTCCCGTTTTAGAACATGTCGACCTGGAGGCTGGAGTAGTCTTGCTGCCGCGCTGCACATGACATCAATTAAGGCACTTTGACATGGGGGCATCGCCCCATCAACGTCCGGCCCGCCTTGGTACCCAGTCTTTTGATGGATCCCGCCGTTGCTGGTCGGTCGACCAACACTCAATCCGAGAGCTAAATTCTGGTGGCTGACTGGCTGGCTGGTTGTGTTGGTCGTTGACAATCCCGGCCTCTGGTTTCGACGACGACGCCGAAGCGAGAGAAGCAAGTTCGAGACTGTTCAAGAACTCCTTGCACCAGCCGGACAATCCCGGACGAGGCCTCCCTACATTCCTGGACGGTACCTGTGACAGCGTCGATCCGGCCCTCGATCGGGATGTCGCTCGGCCCCCAGCCCTGCGACTCGACGCAGCGAATCCCGACGCGCCAGATCCCTGCCCACGACGCCATCGCCCGCGTAAACCACTGGGCCCATGACGTGGGCTTTCATCCGCCTCGCAGCTCCTCCATTGGGTGCCCACTCCAGTCCACTACCGTCCACTACATGCAAGCTTGCGAGCTTGCAGGGCCCAAGCCACCCTCTTGGGTCTCTTCCGAGTCACTTGCGTCCCTCTTCCGAGGCGGTAAGGAATTGCCAGCCATGCATTGCCCAACTCTTGCTGCAGCCTCTTACTTGGCTCACATCCGGTTTTTGTTTTCTTTATATGTTCCAATATCAAGGAGCTCTTGTCCGCACGGAAGCAGCCCACGACAACAGACCCAACTACAACCAACATCACCTATTCAACCTACCAACCTACCTCCGACCTCCAATACGCTGCTTTCTCTCCCAAGCCCTTCCTGAATGACGACCCAGTGCCGTCTACTAGTCGCTTCGGTTCTCGCGAATGCGCCCGCCTTAAATTCGAACCCGGACAACACCTGAAGGACAAAGATTTAGCAATGTCAAGCCCTGGGACTCAAACCCTCAAGCCCACCCGCAGAAGGCTCCAAAAATGCGACCCAAAGCTGAAGAGCCTTATGGGCAAACGCGGTTCCGCCGACTCCACGGCCAGTCGCAACGCTGAAGCCGCAATGCCTTTGCAGTCACCCCGCCAGAATCAGAATGGTGCCCCAGACCTGAGCGATTCGAAATGGAGCCACTATCTCCGCCCCAAGACTCTGATCAGTCTCTCTGACGAACTCGAACCGAGACCTCTAGTGGTCAGGCAACCTTCACAGCGCCACATTCCCGAATTCTCCCACCTCACTATCCATGATTCTGGTGGTCGGCCGTCCCTCGACAGTTCATCCCTTCCCTCCCCAGTGTCTTCTACTTCGACTGCATCGACCATGCGCCGCCAAGCAAAGACACCGGTATTCCGAATTGGACAGCTTGAGAACCCCTCGTATGGAAGAGGGCTGAATGTTGCGAACAAGACATCAAGCGTCGAGTTGATTGCCGATCAGTACCGGGCAGTCTTGGAGTCTAGGGACGGCACTGAAACGGAGTCGATTTATGAGGATTCCAATGCACCGGCCGAACCGTGGCGACTAGATGCACGAGAAGTGCCCCGAAGCCACCTACTACCAGACACCCACAGAATGTCTCGACCACGCTCGCGTACTCACTTGGAACCTCTTCAGCAAACAAGCCCGCCATTTCAGTCAATAACCCCCCAAGACGGTGATATGGTGGCTTTCGAAGAAGATGCCATCTACTTCAAGCCCATCTCATTCTCTACGGATCCTTCACCTGAGCCTTCTCCTGGTTACTCCCAACTATCATTCGATTCCCCAACCTCAACCCGTCCTCCATCTCAGGACTACCGTCCCTACTCCCGAGATAACCGGCCAACCTCTCAGGACAACCTCAGCCTACAGATATGTCTTGACCTCCTCACCAGGGAGTTATCATCTGCTGTGGCAGATAGGCCAGTTCGCAGCGGGCCAGACAACGCCGCCCTGCAGATATGGGTTATGATCGAGGCATATGAGCGACTACGAGACCAGGTTGCGAGGATGGCCCTTCGCAATGGCAATGGAGAGGTTGGAAAGGTTACCCAGATCTTTGATACGTGGTTGTGTGCCCTTTATTCGATCCACGAATCGATGGCGGCGGGCGCTGTGCTCAATGAGGGTGATTACAGTGGGCTGGAGGAGTCTTTGGATTAAATGGAGACACATGGGAAGACTGGGAAACGGCAATTTATGTTTAAAAACTACTATCACGGGGCGACCTGTAGGCTGGGATCATGGATGGATGGCGGATTTGGCGTTTGACAACTGGTCCAATACGGGATTATTGAAGGGAACGGTGTGTTTACATCATACATAGATTGAAGGCTTGGCCTCTGGCCATGAATATCTACCAAGAATATTAAACATAAATATTGGTTCTGGATTCCAAGCTGCGGATCTCATCGAGAACGAAACGCGGCCATGGCAAAGTCGAGGCATGAGATGAGTGCCGCTGTCGTCACAATTACTCCGCACAGTATTTTCTCAAAACAAACCAAAAGTCAACAAAACAGGGCACACACGAAGACGTTGGGGCCTAATTCGCGTAGACCAATGATGCTGTACCGGACATGCATGTGAGCTGGCGCGCTTTCTTGGCCCGTTTGGAAGCAACTAGCGTGGCGCGTGTATCTTTGTTGTACCTTCTCATCGCCCGAACGCAAGGCAATCATGCTATCAGTACAAGATGCATGCAATAGGATATACCGGATGTGACGTGCGGCTGGCGTGATGCATCGTCATGTGTCTGTGGGTACTCGACATGTTCTTCCAAGCTGGGTCGAACTTGGACTAGTGGTCGAGGCAGTCTTTCAACATGCCATGTCTCAGATCCTGTCTGATGCAGAGGTTTTCGCTGTGAATAGCAATAGTACTTGACGTATAGGGATGATATCCATAGAGATGTAGATCATTAAGCTCCCTGATGGGAATGTTAGTGAATGGATCGTCTTGGCTTTGGAGCTGTGGTGGAGCGAGCGAGCTTAGCACATGGAGACCCCGCCAGAGAGCTCACTCGGCGTGCTGCGTCATTGGCGAAAGTTCACGCTCGCGCAACAACACCACGACCGAGATCCAGATCTTCACCACAACCAGGTCTACTTCTGAGCGCACAGCATTCTCAATCCAACTGCAGTGCTGTCTCTATATCCGGCGACAACCATGGACGACGACTACGGCGCCGACGACGAGCTCCTGGCCGCCATGGCCGCCGCCGACACAACGCCCATGGTGCGTAGGCCGATCCAGCAGCCAGCGCCGCAGCGGATCCAACAGCCCACGCCGCAGCGCCTCGACAAGGCGCCCCCGTCGAACGCCTCTGGCGCAAAGGTCGTGCAGCCGACGCCCCAGGCGCTTCCGCAGAAGCAGACAGGCTCGAATATTCTCGTGTCGCCGCGCCAGCGGGGAAACCCCGTCCTGACCAGCATTCGCTCCTTGGCGTGGGAGTATAGCGATATCCCGGCCGACTTCGTCCTCGGGCTAAGCACCTGCGCTCTCTTCCTCAGGTTCGTGGTTGACGGCGCATACTCCCTGGATCTTGCCGATTGAGTGCTGACCAAACGGTTCCAACAGTCTTAAATATCACCGCCTCCACCCCGAGTACATCTATACCCGAATCCGAAACCTACAAGGAAAATACAACTTGCGTGTCCTCCTTACCATGGTGGACATCCCCAACCACGAAGCCTCCCTCAAAGAGCTCTCCAAAACTTCGCTCGTCAACAACGTCACCCTCGTCCTGTGCTGGTCCGCCGCCGAGGTTGCCCGCTACCTCGAGCTGTACAAGAGCTACGAATCCGCAACCTTTGGCGCCATCCGCGGCCAGCAGCCCTCAAACTACGGTGAACAGCTGGTCGAGTTCGTCACGGTGCCGAGGAGTCTCAACAAGTCCGACGCCGTTGCGCTCGTCAGCAATTTTGGCAGCCTCAAGAACGCCATCAACGCCGACACAGAGCAGCTCGGCATGCTGAGCGGTTGGGGTGGCATCAAGGTCAAGCGGTGGACATCGGCGGTGGATGAGCCGTTCCGGGTGAAGAAGGCGGCCAAGAAGGCGACAAAGGCGACAGATCGGACGGCCAAGCTCGATCAGGCAAAGCCGCTATCTCGGGTGCCGCTGAGAGAGATGCCGTCGACGGCACCATTGTCTCGAGATCCGCCGGCGACAGGGGCGCCGTCTGCAGTGCCCCCCAACGCGTCAGCTCCCAAACAGTTCCAGTTCATGGATGACACGGATGACGAAGACGATGAAGAGGCGATGCTTGCAGCTGCGATCGAGGAATCAAAGAAGACAGCCGCAGCGGAAGCTACAAGGCAGACTAGTCAGACCTCGAAAGAGGGTGCCGAACTGAGCGGAGGTGTCGCAGCAGCCTTGGCGAGACTCAGAGAAAGTGGATGAGCATTGAAGTCGTTCTTTATCACAAGATTGAGATGACATGCCAAAAGCACCCTGCCCTGCTTCCGAGGTTGATCCCCACGGTATACGCGGACTTATAGACAGCCCAGCCATCCTCCTAGCTGGATCTCGTGTCTTGCCTATCACCGGGGACATGGATGGGCGCCGTGGACGGCAGAGCAAGATTCGGATATGAGATACACATCCATTATTGATGAGACTTGCAAGGACGGAGCCTTCTAGACGGGAGCATTTCCAGTCGTGGTAGTGTCTGAAACAGACAACGGTTCCGGAGGGGCCTTGAAACAACCTCGAAGCCTAGAATATGCAGGCCGGTCAGTAATAGATTCGTGCCTCCACAGAAAACGTATTGCTCGCACAAATATCTTTGAGTATTTGGTACCGGGTACTAGAGCGATTAATCCAGCAATTATAGCAGATTTAAAATAAGTATGCAAAAAATATACACCTAATCTGTATGGACTTACACAAGGGCTTGAATTGTGCCACATGTCATACCAGAGAAACGAGAATTTATTGGGTATTTGGCTAGTAAAGGAAAAATATAAAAGGTTGTAGTTTGTGGCTGATTATCGAGCGTAAAGTCTTCCGAACGCAACGCGCTTAAACATCGAATGAATCCCGAGACAATAATTATTTCCGACAGATAACTCTTGACCCAAACATTTCACACAGCAGGTCTCAATATTTCCTTCGACTCAGCTTTCCAGCTGATTCAAGAATTCGATAATAGCATCAGCCATTTGTTGCAAGCCCGGGTCCTCAAGCGGGTAGTGGCCCGCATTCTCCAACATGACCTTCTTAACAGGGACTTTTGTAACCCGGTTCAGAACCAACTCACTGAGATGGAGCGGTGTCCAACGGTCTTCAGCGGGCTGCGTTAGGAGGATTGGACACACATCAAAGTCCTCGGGCTCCATGGCGGGGGCGTATGTTGCGTAGGTACTGAGGAAACGCATCGTCGCCCAGGAGCCAGCCGATGTCTTGTCTGCGCGGAACACCTTCATTGCATCTGGGTTGTTGACCAGTGCCGACATTTTCCCCGCGAGCCACATGGGCATGGCAAGAGACCGCAGCAGCGGAATACGTGAGCAGATTCGGGCCATTGGTATACCAACGGAGGCGATGACAGGATCATGTAAGGTCTCCTTTCTCACCTGCCGGATACGCTGGTCCAAGAAAGTCATGCCAATAACACCCACGACCTTCTTGTTGAGGGCGGCGATGTGGTATGTCAACATGCCGCCAGCACTGAGCCCGTATAAGACAATGGGGCGTCCGTCATAGGAGAGCTCGTGGTCAACAAAATCATTACCGATGTTGACCCAGTCATCGTACGAGTAGGTCACGCCCGATGCGACACGAGTTTGTCCATATCCAGGCATGTCGATGGCGACAACATCGAAGCCGGCGGCATGAAGAGGCACGCCGAGGATCATGGACATCTGCCGGCCGTTGGTACCCACGCCATGATGCAGGATAACCCGGATCTTGGCGGAAGGGTTCCGCCACCGGTCGAGATGAAGATTGTGGCCACGGTTGTCCCACCACTCCTCCGTGGGAGCGTGTTCTGAATTGAAGTGAAGGCGTTCAGGGAGGAAACGCGTTTGTATTTCCCTCCAAGTGCTTTGGCTGTCGTAGGTGGGAGGGACCTGTTGGGTGGCCATTATCGACTCGACGAGGAAAAGTTGAGAGAAGATGGGCTTAGCTCAAGGATGGAGGATGCAAAACGCCGGATTCTTTGGTCACTATATATGGCATCCCAACTGCCGAGTATGATATCACTTTACAGATCCCTCGGCGGGATGAGCGGAACTTGGGGAGGAATCATTCGCTCGATGGAACCAAGTCACAACGGATGGCACGGCAGTTATTTCGCCTTCCGGATTCCTCGGATTCGCAAGTCAGCATACATCTGATGGACATATCGGAGACTTGGAAGGAAAGCCACATCAGCTTGTCCATTTTTAGGTCGCAATGACATTTGGTCTTGTACTCTATCGATCATATCATATTCTTGGGTGGGCACCACGTGGCCCAGCACTGAGACTGTACCTATGCATTGGAGACAATTTTGGGAACCATCAAATACCAGTAGAGATTCTGATTTGTGATTGATTTCTATTTTAGAGCATGAGACGTTGAGCTTCGGTCGTTGATATACAAATTGTCCTTCTTTTAAGTCACTACTTGGGGTTTCTATTTTTGTAGAGTATTTGTGATAACCAAATATGATTCTGCTGCTGTTGCATCAAATCTAACTTAATTTGTCAAAACACGATGCGCATTCGATTTTATATGCAGCCTCAACTCGCACCATTCTAGAAATGGCCGACATTCACTGGAACTTTTGGGTGACTACCACTCTGTTCCTGCTCGTATCTCGTATGACACTCGACCAGTCTGAGTCAGCGCCGACACAATCATGCAGTCGTCGTCACTGCTACTACATCGAAGTAAATGAGGCCTGGGACTTGTTCTATTCTTTATCGCCGTCGCCTCTGCTGTCACCCTAGCTCACGAACCAACACGATACAACTTACAGGACAATCATCATGGCACAGCCTACACCATCCACCAGTAGATCGCGTCTCCGCGATATTTTACCGCAACTCCACCTGGGCAAGTGGCCGACTGGTCCTCTCAACTCCATCACCGACGTTCCTGGAGTCCTTGTCAACACACAATCTATCCAGCCCGACAGAAATGTGAACACAGGCGTAACCACGATTCTCCCCCGGTCGGACTGGTTCAAATACTCATGCCATGCCGGGATCTTTAGGTTCAATGGCTGCGGCGAGATGACCGGCACCCACTGGATCGAGGAGACGGGGCTGTTGACGTCGCCCATCATCCTCACCACTTCGTCCTCCATCGGCGACGCATACCGCGGCGTCTTAGAGTATGCGTTCCGCCACCACTCTAATGAAGAGGGAGATATGGATCTCTTCATATTTCCTCTCGTTGCCGAAACGTATGATGGCTACTTAAACGATCAGTCTCGCTTTGCTGTTACGCCAGAACATGTTGTCACTGGCATCCTAGGGGCCAGCTCGGATCGCGTGCCTGAGGGAAACACGGGTGGTGGCACTGGGATGATATGCCACAGATTCAAGGGCGGGACGGGGTCGAGCAGTCGAGTCGTCAGGGGCGTTGATGTGACAGGAAAGCCGAAGGATTACACAGTCGGCGCTCTAGTTCAGGCAAACTACGGAGCCCAAGAGAACCTGCACATTGGCGGCGTCCCAGTCGGGCGCATCATCAAGTCGCAACAAACCGCTGACAGTTCAAAAAACACATGCGACACAGACTCTTCGAGCAAGGAACCTCGAAAAGACGGGAGCATCATCGTCATCATCGCCACGGACGTCCCCCTCACTCCAGTTCAGCTTCAGCGCGTTGCCAAACGGGCCACCGTCGGACTCGCCAAGGTGGGCGGTTACGGGAGCAACTCATCCGGAGACATATTCCTCGCCTTTTCGACGGCGGCCAAGGTGCCGTTCCAAGAGTTCTCGATGGTTGCAGGGGCGACGCCAGTGGTGAACCCCTACCAGCCGCTGCCGCGGGCGGTGGAGATGCTGGACAACGACTCGATCAACGGGGTGTTTGAGGCTGCCGCCGATGCGACGGAGGAGGCGATTTATAACGCGTTGTGCATGGCGGAAACGAAGACGGGGTATAAGGGGCGGAGTGTAGAGGCGTTAGATCTGGACAAGATGCGAGAGATTGTAAGGAGCCGCCTATGATATCCTATAGCTTGTGCGGTTGGATTAGGAGAGTTGCTGTCTAAGATGCACGGTTGAGAGTTATCTGGAACTTGTGTGTGGCCTCGGTCCATGCTCTGAACGGATAGGTATTGCTCGCTCAAATCCGGCGTGGCTAGCATAGGGTTCAAAGGTGATAACCTCCTGGCTTCAAACTATATCTTGAGCAACTCTATGGTCTTTTTCCGATCACGAATCATTTCTTTCTTTCTTCGAAGGAGAAATACCGGAGCTGGGTTGGAAACAGGTTTGCTCAGTAGCGGGTTGCTCAGCCTCCCTCGTCATCATCCAGCCCCATACTCCGTATTGAACGCGGAACTTTGAACGCCAGGCCCTTACGCCAGGTGACAGATAGGACAGTATTTACTGTGAATATGCAATTAGCAACTAGCTTGTAAATCGAATATACAAGGCAAGAGATGCACGATCTCGAACGGTCTACAGCACCTTATACACTGTAGCGAGGTTGTCGACAGCCACGGCCGTCCGATGTCTCCCTTATCCATACGTCAAAGCGGTGGGGAGTGGATGAAGCTAAGGAGGGCCCCACCTCCGAGTCCATGCGCCGCAAAAGCCATCGGCTAGTACGTACCTGCCCGAGCTCCCCCAGAACGGCGTTGGAAGGAGGTAGCACTCACTGGCTGGAGGTACCTGCCCACTAGCGGACAGAGCAAGGTACAGCAGGTAAGTTAGGTGCTCACCACCTACCACCTGCGCCTGCAGCGAGAGATTGTGAAACTGATGGGGCTACCTGGTTACCTAACGGAACGCAAGGAACGCAACCTCCGACCTCCAACCTCCGTCACCACCTCCTCCATCACCCATCGTTTCGCCTCACTCGGTCGGCTCCCCGATCTCCCGGCCTCCACCTCGTCCTCGCCGACCGGACTGCCATCTCCTCCTCCCCCGACCGAATATGCTTCCGCGCCCCCCGCTCGTCGTCGCTCCATCGTGATCGATTTCCGCCCCCGTTCCCTCGCTGTCCCGTGCTGAGCTGGCTGAGCTGGCCAAACGGTGGCCATGGACCGCGCAAATGGTGGCGGCCCCGGCGCGGCTGTCAACAGGGCAGAGCGGTTCGAGGATGAGAAGCGCCGCATTGTCGACAGCTGCTTCAACAAGAAGGATGTCGATGGGTCTCGTAAGTCCTTTCCGTAGCCAGTCTGCCCGCTCTTTCCACTCTGGCCAAGTTGTTCAGTTCAGCATCTGCCCTCTCCATCCCAAGCCTGGCTATGTTTTCAATCAAAGCTTGCGAGCTGACACGTCGACACCAGTTCTCGAAACCTACATCACCCACATACGAATCACCGAGTTCTCCTCCCATCCCTCCTCCCCACCTCCGCCTCAAGCTCGAACCCCCGAAGGCCAGAAACCTCGAGTCATCATTGTAGCCGTACGCAAGTCGGGCCGTGTTCGCATGCACAAGTCCAAGGAAAATGTCAATGGTACTTTTTCAATCGGCAAGACATGGAACCTCGACGACCTCACTCACATCGAGTCCTACACTGGCGCTCAAGTTGACCCCTCCCATCGCGAATGGGTTGGCGACACTGGATTTCTTGTCACCTTGGGAAAACCCTACTTCTGGCAGGCTCAGACCGACAAGGAAAAGAAGTTCTTCATCGCAAGCCTCATCAAGATATATGGCAAATACACGGGCGGCAAGGTCCCGGAACTCATAGGCTTTGATACCAGGGAATTGGACCAGGTCATGGGAGGTGGGAGACGCCCGCCCGCCGGAGCCGCAAGACCACCGCCGCCTCAGTCTGAACAAGGGCCTAGTCAGCCAAACTCATCTGCCTCTTCGCCGCGCCCCGGGCCTCCTCCCATGAGAGGCAACCCCGAAAACACCCGTTTCGCGAGGACGCCTCCGGTTCGTCCCCCCATCAACGGCACCAGTTCTCCCGCAGGGAGCCTCGATTCGACTGCGTCCAGAGATCGACCCCCTCAGCCACCGTGGATGGCCCAGAGCAACAGGAGCCAGGATTCGGTTGCCAACTCTATTGGGGGGAGAAGTGACGATGGCTCCAGCTTACCTCCTCGATCTCGAAATGGTATGCAGGGGCCAGGTGCCTTTAGTCGGTTTGGAGAGCCTCCGGAACCTCGAACAGCACAACCCTCTGTATTAATGCCACCGCAACCACTGCAGCCACCTCAACCACCGCAATCCCTGGCGCAGCCACAGCCACCTCCTCAACTTCGACCTCAGGCCTATCAACCAGAGAGGCCCCCGCCAGAAAGGAGAAGACCACCCATGGACCCAACTCGCCCTCATGACCGAGACTTGGTCCCTCCCCCCTTGGTGAGCCCATCCAAAAGGTCAGAGCCCATGGGGCAGCAATCCATGGCACCGCAATCCATGGCATCGCAACCCATGGCACCACCGCCCAGGAGCAGTGAGCGGATGGCGCCTAGAAAGGACTCCTCAAGCCAGAGGTCTACAGGTACGTCTTTGACGGGAAGTTTTAACGACCGCGACATTCCAACACCTACCTCCCGTACGTCCGAGACGGGAAGGCAAGAGCCGGCTCTGGCCCCTTCAGCCCTCAGAGCTCCATCTGGTACTTCATTGCCAAAGTTTGCAAGCCCGTCGTCGTCCCCTGCTATAACAAGTAGATCAGCTCCCACGCCACCTCCCGAGCCTGCGGCTGTCCCACCCATTGAGTCGCCCGCTGAACCACCCACCGTACCACCAACAGAGTCCACGCCTCAGGTTCCACCGGAGCCATCAGAAGACTCTGTAGCTTCACGGCCTGGCCTGGGGCCCATGATAAAAGCCAAGAAGTCCAGGAACGAGATTGCTGGTGCCTTTTGGAAGGCCGCGTCTGCTGCAAATGCCGCAACTGCATTCAAACCCCGACCTGGTGGCGCTGGAGAACGGATGCGACAAGCCAAAAACAAGTCCGAGGATGCTGGTCCTGATGGCATTACCGGTGTTGTTCCTGCTCCCCCTCGCCCTCCTTCCCCAAGTAAGGATGTACCTCTGGACGCACCCCCAAGCCCGGAACCGCCCAAACTCACGGAAAAGTCTCCGCGACGAGGTTCCCTGGTTCCTGAAGTCAAGATTTCGGTTCCCCGAAGCCGCCCGAACAGCTCTAATGGTCCAGTGAAGGAACTCAAGACAAAGGAACCTAAAAAGACAGAGACCCATCGCTCTATCACTGCAGGCAATGATTCTAAATACCTGCAAACATTGGGGGTGGACCCATCGATCCTTGATGATAGAAGTGATGAATTCTGCACGTGGCTAGATCATTTCGGATGGATACCTGGGCAGCAGATGCGAACACGAAACGTCGAGGAAATGAAGACCGACCTTGAACGTGAATTGAACAAGGCACAGGCTGGTGGATGGTTGGCTCGCTTCCGCGAGGAGGATGAACGTGTGGATGCTATCAAGCAAGGCATGGACCTTGCAATGGCTGAGTGCGAGGAACTGGATAATCTCCTTACTCTCTACTCAGTCGAGCTCTCGGTAGGTCAACACTACTTGTGTTGAGTCTAAACTAACACCTAGCAGACACTTTCAGACGACATTGCCTACATCGAAGCCCAAGGCCAAGGTCTTCAAGTACAAACAGCTAACCAGAAGCTGCTCAAAAAGGAGCTCGAATCACTACTTGAGACGTGTGCCATTACAGCCAACGATCTCGAGGCGCTCAAGATAGCACCGTTAGACAACATCCGGGGACTGGAAGACGTCGAAAACGCTCTCGTAACTCTCTTCAAAGCCATGGCGAAGATCGATCCATCATTGATCGGTGCCCCCAACAAGGTGGTTGATGTATCAATGGACTCGGACCAGACCCACGGGCTCAATAGCGACTATAGCCATATGCGGATTGTGCGAGAGAAGAAGGAGATGTATGTCCAGGAAAGCGGTTTCTTCATGAGCCGGCTGAAAGACTTCATCACAAAGCAGTTCGATGCAGCCTTCAACGAGACAAAGTTGGCAATGGAGGGGGCGCTTTCCAGAAAGGTCGACTCTACCCATCACGACCTCGGTCGCGACGTTTTGTGGAAATACCATCCCTTGATGCTGTACGCCCGAGATGTCGATCTGGATAACTGGAACAACATCATACAGGTTTACCAAGACAAGAGCCAACCTGTCTACCGGGTCGAATTCCAGAATGTTGTAGCCATCTGGCGAAAAAACGCGAGAAAGCTGACTGGCGAAGAAGCCGAGCTTCTTTTCTCATCGCAGGCGGAGAAGCATCAGGAGGGTGGCGTGGCAACCACAGCGAGAAAGCTAACCGTGAAGCGAAGTCAGACGCTCGCCCGAGCCCTGCGATCGCCGTTGGCGGATGGTGGTAATCGGACACCAGTAGAGAAGCAGACAAGCGACAGCAGGAACCTGCCGTACGAGGTGTTTGCGGGAGTCATGGATGATCTGCTCCCTCTGGTGCAGATGGAACAAAACTTTGTTGTTGACTTTTTCCACGCAACAACGCTCGAGCAGATAGACTTCCCCGACTCGGTGGCGGCTAGTGCGCCCCGAGATCGTCGAGGAGGCGACCTCAAGCGACCTCGACTCATGGAGCCCGATCGAGAACTCGCCCGCCGCGTCACACGAGCTATGGAGGTGATATTTACCTTCTTGGAGCAGGAGCTGCTTCGACTCATGGAATGGGTCATCGGACAGGATCCTCTGTAAGTTGAACGACTTGTTCTCGATTATTGATGCAGAAAGACTAACAAGTACATAGCCAAGGAGTTGGAGTTTTAGCCACAATGGAAAAGAAGTTGGGGGAGATAAGCCAGTCCAACCAAGATTTCCTCAACACCTTGCTGCAGAAGATGCACGGGCACTTGGACGGACGATTCAAGAAGTTCGTTGACGAGCAGATTCGGGCAATTGAGGACACGAAGGTCAAGATCAAGAAGCGCAAGGGCGTCATTTCCTTCATCCGTGTGTTCCCGACCTTCTCAGCGGCCGTGGAGAACATGCTGGTAGGAATAGACCCCAACCTCTCGGCCCGACGAACGATTGACCGCGAATACGACCGCCTGCTGAAGACAATGTTCGACTCATTGATGGTGATTGCGCGGGAGAATCCTGCGGTGAGCGTGACAAACGGGTCCGCGGACCCCGAGGACAAGGAAGCGCTCAACTTCCACATTCTACTGATCGAGAACATGAACCATTTCCTTGAGGAGACGGATACGCGAGGACTGGATGTTCTTGAGGAGTGGAAGGAGCAGGCAAATACAACATACTACGAGCACATGGGCCTGTATCTCAACGCTGTGATGAGACGACCGCTTGGTAAGGTGCTAGAGCATCTGGAGAACATGGAGGCTCAACTGCAGAGCGGCAAATCGGCAGGATCCATCGCAGCGCAGCCTTCCAACAGCAAGACGGTATTCAACAAAGTGCTCGGCAACTACGACGCAAAGGAAGTGCGCAAGGGCATCGAGGCACTACGGAAACGTGTGGAGAAGCACTTTGGTGATGCCGACGACCCAGCGCTCAGCCGAGGTTTGGTGATTAAGGTCCTGACGGAATGCGAACAGTTTTACGAAGAAGTGGAGAGCCGGATTGGACGAGTGACGACGGATGTGTATGGCGGAGATGTTTTGTTTGAGTGGCCTCGGGCTGAGGTAAAGTCTGCGTTCCGATGAGGGGATGAGATGACAACGAAGATGGCGTGAGGTCTCGAGCACCGCCAGCAAACGGTTGAAGTTTTTTAGGGAACAGATGGGATGAGTGGTGAGAAGATGAGAAGATGATGCCCTGTACTAGTACACTACGATAGCGACCATGAGATGAGGGACACACGCACGCATGTCATGTCAAATGTTGGGGGGGCGCGGATTGGCGTCTGCTGCGGTGTTTTGTTTACCAGCTTGTCGTTATATATTTACATATATATCTATATATGTGGGTGGAAGAGTGACGGCGCATGATGATGGTCTTCTTGGTGGGATTATTGAGCCTCTGATGAATGGATCGTTGATGGTTGTGTCTCTGATGAAGCTGCCATGTACTTGTTTGAAGTGATGAATGGCTTGGGTAGTATCCTAGTCCTACGTACCCTCTAAGTCTGGAGTATTTATATCAAGGTCATAAGATACGGAGTGTAATGCTGTAAGAAGGGCGTGCACTTTAACGCGTTGAAGTGTTACGTAGTGTGTGGGCCACTTTACGCGACGCGTTGGTTAGTTAGGCACGCCACCTCGGCCATTCACGCTCGGGAACGCCACCGCGGAGGCGCCCGCCAAGTGACAACCACTCTAGGGGAACCTACGATTGTCAACCTTAAACATCGCAAACCACCAAGCGTCGATCCACCACTTCTTCACCCACGATTGATTCTGTCTTATTCGCGACTGGATAGAGACACGGCACATTCAACAATCCATCCCCGCGATGCCCCCACAGACCCGCTCCCGCGGCGTCCCGGCCCCAAACCGAGTCTATCACTCGACGCCGGCCCAACAGCAGGCCCAGTTCCCGCCGCGCAGAAAGGTCGTCCGCACGTATGGCAAGCAGACGCGCAAGAAGGAGACTGCTGGCAGCGCCCGGTCGATGCGCCAGCAGACCCTGACGCAGATTGACTTTGTGTCGAGCTTCGAGGAGGACCGCGACCCGATCGTCATGGACGACAGCGACGAAGACGAAGACGACGAGCAACAGAAGGAGAGCGACGCAACTGTCGACGAGAACAAGGAGAACCGAAGCTTGCGAAAAGATGCAGATGATGGAGATGAGCAGCCGGTTTCGGGCGGGAGGAAACGAAGGGGGAGCTCGAGAAAGGTCACAGCCAAGGACGAACGGGCCAAGCGAAGGCGGACGCTGGGTGAGGAATCCGATACAGAAGCCGCCGTCAAGAACGAACCCGCGAGTCGACGCAGGACGCTTGGCGATCTCCCGGCCTCCAGCTACCACACCCAAACCCTCACGCAGTTCCTCGGCCGAGACCCCGCACACGCCCTCTGCATCAAGGACTCGGAAGACGAAGACGACGACGAGAATGACGAGAACGACAATGGCTTCCAGGACTGGCTCCAGGACCCCGTCAGCCCGACCCCGCGGCGTCACTACCGAACATCCGTCACGCCGAGAAAGCAGCGCCAGATTCGATTCGCCTCGCCTAAGCTGCCACAGCCAAACGAGCCACCAACGTCCAGCCCTAACGCCAGCCGCCAGGAATCCGTTGTGCCTCAGACGCCCGCCAAGCGCGCCCGCGATGAGATCCCTTCCTCAAGCCAACTCTCAACCCCCGCGAGCATCATGATGGGTCGGTACGGCGCCCCAGGCCAGAGCCCCTCGCCTCTCAAGAACAAGTCCTCGCCGGCTGCAGGGTCGACCCCGAGACCCATTCTTAAATCGCTGCCGGGGAAGCCTCGTATCGCAACAACGCCTCGGCGCCGGGACCGCGTGATCCAGGACTCGTTTGCCACCGACAGCTGGGGCTCGGGCGGCGCGATGCCGCTGCAGGAGATTGCCGTGCCATCGCCCGGCGGCGAGACGGCTGCCTCTGCCGAGAGCTCGTCGCTGGCGGATGAGATGGAAACTCCTACAAAACCCCGGCGCAGGGGGCAGAGTACCGAACTGGGCGACGGGACGAAGGCCAAGGTGAAGGCGGAGACATCGAGCCCCACGCCCAGGAAGAGAGTCACGCCTCGCAAGGCAGGGAAAAGGGTTGTCTTGGAGATACCCGATTCAGATGCCGAGGACGAGGATTTCGAGGTGTTTGACGAGAACGACGAGAATGATGAGAATGATGAAAATGATTTCGTGGCTGGCCCCGAGACGCAGTTCATCATGGACCAGATTGCTTCCTCGGAAGAGGAAGAAGAAGGAGACGAGAACGTCAAGCCGTCAACGCCAACTCGGGCTTCTACTACTGCTCCTCTCGCCCAACACAACCAAGCTGCCACGGCCTCCTCGGCGGCATCTTCCCGATCACGACCTCGCCCCTCACATTCGTCACCACAGCTGGCTCCCATCGCAAGCTCCCAACCCACGACGCTCCCTCCTCCCTCATCACCACCAAAGCCTTCTCGCCCCCTAGCCAACCGCCTCCGCAAACCTCTCCATCACGCGTCCACCCACGGCGCCACCCAGACGCAACCCCTCGAGTCGCAGCGCGTGCCCCTGGTGACCCTCCAGGCGCTCCCGCCAGCCTCGGCCCGCACCGACGTGCTCCTCCCGCTGAGCCCCGACGTGCTCGCCGACGTGCTCGAGGGCTTCAGCGTCTGCCTCGTGCTCCCCTTCAAGGTCCCCGCCCAGGTCGTCCGCTTCTGGCTCTTCGACGGCACGCTCTTGCGCTACATGGCCTGCGCCGACGCCGGCCGCGTCGAGAAGGGCGGCGGCTCATGGCGCTATGCCCTGCCGCAGGTGTACGAGCTCAACAACCCCGTCGACGACGAGGATATGCGCGAGGAGGGCTGGGTCGACGGCGAGATTGGCCGCTACGTCTACCTGCCGCCTGCCATTATCGGTCAGTTGCTATGGAACCTTCGTCATGCGCTCTTCAGCGAGACCGACGAAGAGGTCGGTGCCATGGACGCGCCGTCGCTTCCTCCCTCTCACTCTAGCCCTCCCTCTCAGGACGAAGAAGAAGAGCAAGTCCAGCTCCTCCCCAGCTCCTCAGCCCCGCAGCCAAGGGACAAGATGCCAGCGCCGACGCCGACGCCCAGCATCAGCGTTTCGCAGCAGGTCGAGGCCCAGCTCCAGAGCGACATCGCCCAGTCGACCCAATTCCCTACATCTGACGATATCCTCGTGCCGTCGACCCCTGAAGCCGAGCGCCACCACGTACCATCGTCGCCAACGCCAACAAGGGCCGACCCTCGCACTGCCATCAAGCGGCCGCCATCTCGCCTCCCGCCCCTGACGCCCTACAACGCATCATCGTACCGCGCCTCACGACCTCCCATCAATCCTCCTCGCCCATCCGGCGGCGTGCGGCCCTCGCAGGCCACCACCGCCTCTCAAGCCTCCACGCCCGACAAGTCCTCCGCTGCTGCCGCCGCCTCACGCCCGCCGTCGTACCCGCAGCTGCAGTCGTCCAGCAGCATCGTCTTCCACGACGACTCGCCGCTGCACATGCCCCCGGGCTTCCCGCTCGCTCCCGAGTCTTCTCAGCTGTTGACAAAGAGTCAAATGCTGCCGGATAGTCTGGTCCGCGACGACGCGCTAGTTCCCCCCGAGATTTGGGACTCGGATGAAGACGGCGACGGGGGTCTATAATGTTCCTAGGTGTATCATATGTTCTAAAAGGAAAGGTGTTGCAAGGTCACTGAAATGATGTGAATGGTGTCGCCGAGTAGGATGGCACGGTACGGAACGCAGCAGCGGCGTGGGACATGGGATAAACGGATTCGACATATTACTGTTTTTTAGCCTCGGTGTTCAGGATGTTCTTGATCAGGAAACGGATATTCTCATGTGATGGGAAGAAATTGACCACCAGAAGTCGGTAGATCCGTCACATCACGCCGCGTAGACATTGTACACACAGTTGAAACCGAAATACAGGGTTAGACAAGTTTAACACACTCAATTTCGGCTCTATAACTACTGCACTCTGCAATACTTGCACAGCCCTTTGCCCTATGGCCCCCAAGAAAAAAAGTTGAAATTCTGCCATGCCATTCATTCCTGCAATTCTGATGGAAATCCCTACGCCTAATTACCCCTGCCATGCATTTGTTTGTGAGCGCGTAGGGACCACCCCTAGTCTATCCCGTCTTCCAAGTCCGTCAACAAGGTTTCTGTGTCGTGTCGTAAGAGGCATCAAGTGCGAGTGAGGGTGTTTGTTGTGTGCTCAAAAGAGCACGGATATCGTGAGCTATGTGGGGTCGTCGTAGTTTCGGGGTTTGGATGCCGCCCTTGAATTTCCACAGAGCATACCAACGTAGTCATGCTCGTAACGTGCTTCATACGCCGTTTTTGTTTTGGGGAGAGTTGTTCAAATTACGACAAATGGAACGCTCCTTGGCCTTCTTTGACTGCCATAGACAGTTGTTTCTTCATCGTCTCCATGCTGGTGTAATCAGGAAGCTTCAAGTAGTTCACACACGTCATGACGCTGGGAAGGTAGTCGTCAGACGCGTATGGGTGCTCACTGGGCTTGCAAACCACGGTGAACATGGGTGTTAAGCTCTTAAAACCTAGAACAATGTTAGTTAGGCTTGGCAACAGATCAACAGCGTCACAAGACTTACCTCCGATGGGGAGTTTAGGGCTTCCAGTCGTGAACTGCAAGAAATCCCGACGTTGCGATGGGTCATACTGGCTCATGATGTGCAGCAAGTTCTTGACGCTCTTACTGTCCATGTTGTAGCCATGGTCGGCTTTAAGAGAGTCAAGAAGGGCTGAGAAGGAAGTTAGTACAACGCTAGGTTGAGTAGCACAATGATTTAACTTACTCTCGAGGGACCAGTCTTCGTCAACTCGGCCGAAGAGAGTGACTAGCTCGTCAGGCGTGAAAGCGCTGAGGGCAGAGTATGGGAACACTTGTGAGAACCCGGTTTGGAAGGCATCAACCTGAAGGCGGACACCAGACCCGAGCGTCATGTCAATGACCTTCTCCAAGTACGACTCAACATTATCGATACTGACGCGCTTCTGCGAACCGTTATCCTCAAGTTCGATGCTTGGATATCCAGGGAGAGTAAAGTCCAGGCAGAGGTCATCAAGCTTGACGTCATCAATGGTTATGTTCTCGGTGTCGGTGACCTTTTGCGCGGCAGTTCGCCCAGGGTCCTCATCGATAGCCTTCTTGGCCAAGGCGAATTTCTTGATGGCCTTCAGCGAGCGCGCCAAACCTGGGTCAACAATCTTAACAGCTCCCAATGACGGCTTGACTCCAGTGGGCGCCCCATCCCCGATTCGGAAGAAAATCGGGTTGAAATGAATGTCGATAATGCGAGAGTCAATCATGGATCGAGCAACGAACTTTCCAAGCATCTTGAAGAGATGGAGAATGCGCTCCCCGTTCGGTGTCCCGGCCTCCTCCTCGCTCAGGGGCCGAGGGAACAATCCAGTTCCGCCAGAGACAAACTCATCAGGTCCATTAGAGTCCATTTCTCGCCAAAGCTTGAGTTTCTTCTTGAAGAACTCCTTGGATACAGTCGAGTAGAATTCGAGTGTTGGGCCTAGACCAGTGCCAACCTCCTCAAAATACTCGACCTCCAAGATGCTCTGCGATGCACCATACAGTTCCATAACCTTCAACGCAGATTCGAGAATCTTTTGGCGAGATATCCGAACCTTTTGTCGCTGTAGTCGGCCGAGGAATGGACGCTCGCTGTTGCGGTCTCGTCGGTTCTCCTCCGCAGACTGAGTATTCTGCCACCTGGCCATCGATCGGGCGTATCCGAAGGATGTGGACTGGAGGAAGAGATGCCGAGTCTCGAAAGGGAAAAGGAATGGGTAGAGCCGTGCCAAGTCCTCGGACCAGCTAGGGAGACAGTTGCTAGCCACAATCAGAGGCTCCTCAAGCTGGCGATTGAGCTTCGCCGTGAGCTTTGTGTTGACAAATTGAGATAGCGGCTCCACGTTAAGGCCAACAATGTTAGTCTTCTGCTCCGCCAATACATCTTCAATGTTGGAGTTAAGATCATGCAGAATGTTCAACAGTCGTAGAATAGAGGACGTTGTAGGGTGCTTTGCAAGTGAGGCAGGGATGCCATTCTCATCTTCTCCATCTACATCAGCATTGGGGGTGAAGGCCAGTGGCTCGGCAGGTGGCGGTCCAGGGACTCTCTTGAACTTGATCGGATGAACGGCGGACCAAATGCTCCGGCTTAGATGCTCATCGGAGCTGGATGCAGAGTTATGCACGGCACGATAAATGGTGGTCTCGTTGGGAATGAGCTTGTTATCCAGGTTGAATTCGATATGCCAGTCCTGGGGCACGGCTTGGAGAGCCGAAGCATACGACATTGGTCGGGATGAGGTCGATGGTGTTGGCGTTCCATGGCCTGGAGGCGGCGGGGCAGCTCCACGAGTAGGAGCACCAGATCCGGTTGGGGTTGCAACTCTCGTTCCATCCTCCTTGCGGGCAGTGATGTTGCCACCAGTAGCGATCTCCATATTGACGGCAGAAGTGTCATCTGGAGTCGATTCGTCGTCGACGTCTTCTTCCAGCTCGCCAACTATGGCTTCGAGGGCACTGCTCTCTCCAGCGTCCTCGTCATCAGTCAGTTGCTTCTCATCAGCACACTCTAGCGTGTCTTGCATCTCTTCGTCATCTCCCGGTGGGGGCATCGGAGGCGGTGGAGTGTCTGCCGAAGTAGGCTGGCGCCTTGACGAGCGTCTCAGAAGAGCCTTGTCCTTGGAGGGGCCAGCCGCTTGGTCTGGGGTGGCGGTTGCGCCAGATTGAGTCTTTGACTTCTTTGCGAATCGAGAGCTGGACGGAGTTGGGGCAGAAGGTGGGGGAGGGGGAGGAGGGATTCCAGCGCCAAATGGCGATCGCTCAGCAAGCCGAGCTGCTGCTGCGCTACTAAGTGGGATACCAGCCGAGCCGGCCATAGCGGCAAGTGCTCTGGTGAGGCCATCCCTGCGGGAACCACGGGGGCGTTCCGTCAAGCTGATTCGTGGGCGAAGGTAGTCATCAAGAGACTTGAATGTTGCGATGGCGTGAATCGAAACCATGATATTACGATAAGGTCGGGGGATTTCAGACTCGTCATCAGCCACAAGACGAAGACGAATTTGTTTTCCTAGCATCGAGGCAGGGCTGCTGTGGTTCCCATCAAACGTGTTATGATGCACGGTAATCACTTCGAAATGCTCTGACCTACTGAGCAGGTCCTGGAGCTTGTGAATCATAACGCTAAAAGGAGTGGCGGGTGACTCGGCAGTGGCTGTCTTGGGCTTTGACTTGACAGTGTAACCCATAAAGACTTCGAGGAATGTCGATTGAGCGGCACGGGCCAACTCCTCATCGGGGTTGCTAAACACTTCGAGAAGGACACGAACCAAGCCGGATGCCAAGAGCTCTGCGCTTGTGACACTCTCGAGGACATCTGTATCGAAATAAGAAGCCAGTTTTGAGAACAGTTCGCTTCCTTTGTCTGGGAGCACGCTTCCAGGGGTTCTCTTGAGGTAGAATGTATCCAGCTCCCCAGCGAGTTCCGACAAGGCGTCGAGAATCTGAGTTGCCTTTGCCTTCATGGTCTGGCCGTGGCCTTCGGTCTCATGGGTCTCGAGGAACTTCTTGGCCACTTCCCGAATGCGAGACTTCATCGACCGGACATCGGAAACAAATCGATGAAGGGGGACCTCGAGAGACATGGTCGATCCTCTAGAGCTCACTGGAGACATATCCTCCCCTTGGGCCTCGTTCTCGTTCTCATTCTCGTTCTCGTTGTCATTCTCTTCATCTTCATCATCGTTTTCGGAAGACTCATGCTCCTCGTCTTCTTCTTCATCGTGCTCGGATTCCTGGTCTGATGAGTGATCGTCATCTCCGGAGTCGGCGGCATTCTCGCCTTCATTCTCGCCATTCTCGTTTTCGATGGTTTCAGGCTTAGGTTCGGCAGGCTCCTCTTCATTGGCGATTTTGGTGATTTCCAAAAAGACACCTTCCCGGTAGAATTGGTAGCGATAAATCTTGTCGAGTCTACTAAGTAGCAGCTCGGTAGCTTGTAGTCCAAGCATCACGAGGGATGGGTGGTCCTGTTGCGACAAGATTGAGGCGAGGAATGAGGCATAGGGGACAGGGGTCAAAGCTTCAATAAGTATGTCTTCGTCCAAATTAGACAGCATCTTAAGTTGCGCGGTAAGAACCTTTTGGCGGACGCTGAGGTTGACAGTGCTGGAGAATGCATCCGTCAAAGTAGGGAAGATGATGAGGGCAAAACGGCGAACTTCATCCTTGCACTCCTCGAGGAGCTCAATACGCTTGTCGTTGGTGGTTCTTCGGTGCCTTCCACCTCCAGACGACGGCGTGATGGGCTCTACCGGAGTTTGGAGCTCTACAAAGTCACCAAATGCTGGGTCTGCGTTCCGAGGTAAGTTGGGAAGGAGCTCGCAAATAACGTTGAGCGTCTCGATAATCTGCTCTCGGGGTCGGTGAATAAGCGCCTGCATGATTACCACACTATCCAGCTTAGAAGCGACATCCTCGGTACCGCTGGGCGGGGAAACGCCAGTCAAAATCTGATACAGCGTCTCGACCACATTAAGCTTGAAGAGCTCTGCAGAGAGCCGAGGGCTTGCACGAGCTGTAAAGGCCAGGACACGTAGGAACTGGGTGTGGATGTTGGAGCTGATCATGTTGGTTGTTCCGGGGACGAGAAGCCGCAAAACCGCCCGTAGTAGATCAACGCTAGCCAACTCCTCGAGCTTGGATGGGTGATATTTGAAGCTTTCGACAATTCCTGAGACGCAGAGGGAAGCCTGTTCCACCACTCGCTGATCGTTGCTGCTCAAAACGTTGAGGAGTGTGGGCATGACATCCCGGACCACTCCAAAGGAATCCTCCGGGATGTTGCGACAGCAGTTTGCAGCCGTAGTAACGGCAGTCCTCTGGGTTCCCGTTGCGAAGAAGTCAAGATATGACAAGCAGGCCGTCAGCCCACCCTCGCGGACAATACTTGTGGGATATTCGACGGAAATCTTCTCCAGGGTACTGAGAGCTTGCTCGGCCAGGTCAATGAATGAGATCTCCAGGAGCTTCTGGCAAAGGACCGGAACAGCGTTTCCATAGACGACGTTGGCCACGCTTGCGGGAAGGGCCTCCATCAAATTTGCGAGACAGCGGCAAGCAAGGAGCATGATCTCTGGGCTCTCCTCCTTGTTCATTAGGATGACCAGCTCTTTGACAAAGGCGTCGGGAGCGAAGTGGCCCGACAGATTGTCTTCGTTGGACACCAAAAGAATCTCAGACAACTCCTGGAGAGCGATCAACTGAACCGAGAGATCATCGTGGCGTAGATTATGTAGAAGTTCCCGCAGTCTTGTTGTAAGACCGGACATCATCCCCGTCAGAGCTCGCAGAGTGCTGGAGAGACTTCCTGGGCCTCCTGGGCCACCGAACCCGCCAAAGGGATCGTCATCGTCGTCTTCGTCTTCATCGTCATCTTCGTCGTTCTCGTATCTGTGTGGCCGTTCATCCTCGTCATCCTCGTCGTTGTTTTCACTATCGTCGTCGGCGTGGGAATCGGCAGGTGGAGGAGGTGGGGGAGGACCCGGGTCCCTGTTCTCGTCGGTTCCTGTCATCGGTGTGTCTTGGTCGGCTGCATTATTCAGGTTTCTCTTTGATCTCCGAGTGGACAGCGGGTGGGCTGGTGTTTGATCTGTGCTCATGTCAGTAACCTGACGACCCAAGCTTGCGTCGGGCTCCACAGGGCAACACGAACCTTGAGAGTTATTTCCAGGCTTCTTGGATCGACTCGACTTCCGGCTCGACGAGGCTGAGGGCGTGGCGGACTCGTTGGCATTTGCAGGCCCAGGAAGTCCACTTCTGGAATGTGTCAGTTGCAACGTGTACGAGCAAACAAAACAGTCCAGTTAGTGTGTTAGAATCTAACTCACTCAGGGCTATCCATATCGGCGGGCGTCTTTCCCTTCCTCCGAGGCCTAGGTGGAGGTGGATTGTTTGGGGCAAACGAAGCGGCTTCGGGGATCTTCTGTCTCTTGGACCGTCGACCCGAAGAACCAGATTGTGAGGTGGTGGAAGGACTCGTTTCGGTAGCGGTGCCCTTTCGCTTTCGAGAGGATGGGGTGGCAGCAGGTGCAGTCGGGACGTCAGCAGCGACAGCTGGGGCAGCGGGAAGAGCAGGAGTAGATGATTGGGCTGCCTGGCTTGCTGCTTGACGAGCCGAGGATCTGGTGATTCTAGAAGACATGAGAGGCATGAGCTTGGTTCTGGTGACGCAGATGGAGGACGAGAATTGATGAAGGTGTGCAGAAGACAGGAGGCGATGGGGTTGCACGAGACGGGGAGAGAAGGGCGCGGAGGCGAGAGGCACGAGGCCCTGGCCGCAAGTCAATAAAGGTGGTGATGGTAATGGACGAGGCTGCAGCCTCCACCAAACGACGTGCGATGGAAGGCCCTGATCGAAATCGGGGGCACGCAGGCCGATGGCGGTGCAGGATAGAAGGTTAGGTCAGAGGGCAAGATGCGAGGGAGGCGTCGACATCTGGGGCAGAAGGCTGCAGCAGGAGGGGAAGCGAGTGTAGGTGTGGATGTGTGCGGGTGCGTATGTATGTGTGTGTGAATCAGGAACCGGGCGGCCAGGATCCGACAACGGCATCGCACACGTGTGAGGCCGGCAGGGTGGTGGGCGACGACCCCGATAGTTGCGAGGCCAAGGTCAAATGTATCGAGGCCGCAGTCGACAGTTAAAATGGTGAGTGGTGAGTGGTGAATGGTGAATGGTGAATGGCGAGCGGGTGAGGGCGAAGGACGAAGAGCGATGGGCGATGGGCGACACGGGAACGGACAGGTCAAGGCGGCGGACGAAATGACGAAATGACGAACGACGCACGACGCACGACGCACGACGCACACGGCAAACGACGATGCAGCGGTGGTGGATGAAGCGACAGGAAGACGCGAGGAGATAAAGGGTTTGCCCTACCTCTGGGAACCCGGAGACACAGCGGCAGCAGATGGGAAAGTGGCGGCCGAGGGTGAGGATGAGGTTATCGAGGTAGAGGGAAGTCGCGCTTCGTTATCACCTGCCGATGTTCGTTCTGCCATGCCCAAGCTACCGACTACGCCATCAGGAGGGCAGCGGGCAGGAGCGGGCAGGCGCGGGCGCAGGTGCAGCGGGGTCGGTCGTGGCTTCTCCCGGGGGAGAGAGATCAGGGCGGACGGGGAGTGTGCGGAAGGGGGCGGGAGGCTGGCAGGGAGAGCGATGCTCGGTCAACAAGGGCGGACGGGAGAATGGGGAGAAGAGAGCTTGGAGTTGGAGGTTGTATGTGGGAGAGGGAAATCTCGAGGATGGTGGTGGTTGGCGCTTGGCGCTTGACGGTTGACGTGTGTGGTCGGCCGTGGCAGTAGGTAGTAAGTTAAGTGGTAAGGTAGGTCTGGGTAGGTCTGGTTTGGTAGGTAGGTAGGTACCTAGCCAAGTAGGTCATCGGTGGTCTGCCGTGCGTGCTTGAGATGGACCTCGAGCAGACGGGCGTGCTCTGACGGGGGGGAACGACGCTACTGCGCAGTCAGAGGCCGTGAGGGTGGCCTCTCACTGTGCTCCAGGCCCGCACCTGGGCACTGTACAACCAACGGGGGCTTGTGAATGTGACGGGCGGAGAGTCATGTCTGCCCATGGAACAGTGGAACAAGTGGAACAGCCTCACGCACAACGCACCCGCCTGGAGAAGCCTGGAGAAGCCTCACGCACCCGGGCCCGCTGTACCCACCAGCACCCCACACTGTGCAGCGCTGTGCCGCTCGGGGAGGGTGGGTGGTTTGTTGGCGCTGTTCGCTGTTGGGCAGTGGAGCACCTCACGAGGCGGACAAGGTTATACAAGCGGCGGCTCTCTCCCTCCTCACCATTTCTCACCGTCTGTCAGAGGAACATCTCGAACGCCCAGCTCATGAACAAAGCTACGACCATTTCCGGCGTGGCGCGGGTCTACCTGGCCTCCGACACCAACGCGCCCCATCAGCTTGGAGCTGCGTGTGCTTCCCACGGGAGAGACAGCCTACCTACTTTTATCGGCCTCAAAGGTAGGACGGGACGCTGGTTAGCTGCACATTGGCCACAGCACTTTGACTGAAATGCAAAAGGTCGATGGGCCATGGGCCCTGCTGACCAACTGCTGTCTTGCATAGATCCCTAATCCTGCCAATAAACGTGACTGCACAAAGGCTATGTATGGTTAATACCGAGCCGCCTGGTTCCTCCATCTTCCATCAAATGCGAAAATACTGGCACCCTGACGTTCCGCTCCGGGTCAAGGGGCCCCGTTTGGTAGTTTTGTGGGGAGGCCCGCCTAGTGCATCGTGGCGCCGCTTTTACCCACTGGAGGGACCCCTAGCGACCCCTAGCAGCCGCTGGACCACTGAGCAGCAAACCACTACCACGAGATTCCACAATCGCAGCCGCAGGCCGAAAGTGCCCTCACCGTTCAACCCGTTTGGAATGGCCGCATGGCGGCATCAGCAGCATGGAACACCACCTCATTCCATATGCAATGCCAACTGGCCCGGCCCTCTTCCCTCCTGCCGTCGTTGCAACCCATTGACGAAAACAACAACAATAACAACAACGCCACTCGTCCTGCTGCCCGACCTGGCTCCCGATCCACCCCGCCAAGCCACAAAAGCTTCACAGAACTCGACAGCAAAGATCCCCGTTTGTTTCGCGGCTTGATTAGGCGAAACAAGTTGACTTGGCACGCCTGTAAATGATTGCGTGAATGGGGCATCGAGTAAGCGTCTCTCTGGAGAGTGAATATATGCTCTGTGATGCATTCTCTCCACTATTTCTATTGCATCCCAGCGTGGACCCGCAGCGCCCATGACAAATGCCACTTACTTACTCCGAAGGATCAATCCCGGAGTACCTCACACATGCATGCCGTAAGTAGATAGATCTAACCTGGGATTCTCTTTAACCGCTTATTTATACGTGAAACCTAGTCCAATCCCTATCCGTCCTTCCCGGCCATCAATCCTTCAAACTATCTTTACCCCCCTCAAACTCCCCCACGTCATACTCGTCCGGATACTTGTCGAGCATACCCTTGAGCTCCTTCATCTGCGCCTTCAAATCTTCCGTCATCTCCTCGTACACATCCTCAAACATCACCCGGATCGGCGGCTTCTTCTCGCGCTCCGCCTCGCTGAATCCCTTCAGGATCTCCTTACGCAAGCTATCTCGCGCCTCCTTCTCCTTGGCCTCGTCCCAGATACCCTTAGCCTCCATCCACTTGCGCAGCCGCGTTATGGGGTTGTCGCGGCGCTTCCAGTCCTCGACTTCAACACGCGCGCGGTACGCAAACGAGTCGTCCGATGTGCTGTGATGCGATACACGGTAGGTCATTGCCTCAATGAGGACCGGCTTCCCGCCATCTTGGAGTGCCATTTCTCGAGCCTTCTTGGTCGCTTCTCGTACTGCCCAGATGTCGTTTCCATCGATACGGATCGTGTCAATTCCATAGCCCAGCCCACGACTAGCAATACCATCACCACGGTATTGGTCAAGCGTCGGTGTTGAGATTGCGTAGCCGTTGTTTCGGCAGATAAAGATGACAGGACATGACCTTGTAGCAGCAATGTTCAATGCTGCATGGAAATCTCCCTCGCTTGCGGCTCCTTCTCCAAAGAAGGCGGCAACCACACGAGGCTTGACATTGGGGTCCTGTAACCGTTGCATCTTCAAGGCATAAGCCGCCCCTGACGCCTGCGGAAGCTGAGTTGCCAATGGTGATGAGATGGAGTGCTTTATCATGTCAGCTCAAGCTCATCCCTTCCCAGCCAGGCGATACTCACGATGTTCAATTCCTTGCTTCCGTAGTGCACCGGCATACTCCTACCCCTCCCTGGATCGTTCTTGTTGGCGAACAGCTGAGCCATAAATTCTTTTACCGTCCACCCACGCTCTTTGAAAACGCCCTGTTCGCGGTACTGGCAGAACATGACGTCCTCCCGGTCGAGGACGCTGGAGGACCCCACGCTGACAGCCTCCTCACCTGCACTCACCATGTAGAAGCTCAGCCGACCCTGTCTCTGGGCATCAAACATGATCAAGTCCATAATTGAAATAAACAGCATGTCCTTGTATAGCCGGATGACCTCCTCATCCGCAATGTCGGGCGTGAAGGACGGGTCCACGACTACGCCATGCTGGTCCACCACGCGATACGTGGGCAGGGCCGGGTACGATTCGGGGTCCTCAAACTTGAGACTATTCACGAAGGCGCTCTTCAGCGCTCCGGGGAACGAGACATGGTCCGAATTAGGGCGCTGGGAGATGCTGCTAGCCGCTCGAACGAAGGTGGGCATGGATGGTCTGGCCAGAGCGGCGGTCCGCTGGGCGACGTGCCGCAGAGTCCGGGACTTCATGGAGGCGGCTCGTCCGTCTCTTGGGTGTTCTCCGTTCGAATTGAGAGCCTGGCAACCTTCAATCGGCTTCTTAGGGATCTTAGAAGATGAGGAAGTTGGATGGTTTGCCGAGGGGGACTACCCGGAGACCAGAAGTCTGGGGTAGCGACGTCATGCTGAGCCGACTCCAACCGTGTAAGCCGAGACAAAGATAAGCCGTTATTTGACGAGAGCTCGGCAACTCAAACAAGCTCCGATTGATTGTTCGCAGCGTGGACTCGGCTCTGCTGGACCTTGAGAGCTAAGGAATTGCCCCTGGTTGCCGTTCAGCGACCCGAGCCTCGAAATGACCCTGCCGCCAGCCTCAGGTCTACTTTGGAGACCTTGCAGCCATCCCCCACACATCCCTTATCGGCCGACCCCACGTTGCGATAAACCTCAACTTCAGCTCGCAGCTGTTTGCCAGCTGCCAGCTGTTGAAATGCGCCAGCACCCAAACAAAGAGCAAGAAGAAGTAGCAGAGAGACCAATTCGCTTAGAAATTCACCATGTTATGTAAATTTCCATTTGAAAATTCACAATTCAAACCATTACCCATCTACATCACAACACAGCCTGTAACATGCACGCAAGCATCGCCAGACACCAAGCAGCAGAATACCACAGCAGCGGCTTCGGACCCAGGATGAGCCCAGCAGGCAGTATCGCACTGCTCCTCGTCGGCTTGTTTGCTCTATTTGTGCTTATTGGCTGGTACTGCAGAAAGTCAGTCCACGGCTTTGTGCAGGCACTTTTCAGGCATCGCCAAAAGATCCGCGAGCGCTCCCAAGCCGCTGAGTCCACAACTTCAACTGCCGGAAGCTCCGTCTAAAAGGTGAGACGATTTGCATCGACCACACACCGAGCAGCATCGGATTAACCTCCGACTCCAGTACTTCTTTGTCGCTGTTCCAGGAAGCGTGTGAATGTCCAGGTCAGCCACAGTGGCTTGGACAAGGCTGAACGACTATCACCTGTAGCGCCCCACCAGTGCGAACAGCAAATTTCCAAATTCCTCTCAGCCTCGTATGATCGAACTGACCTCCATCATAGACCATCCCCGCGCCCCAACGGCCCAAGAACTGCCCACGATGGCCTCCCGCACAGCTCTTCGGGGCTTCTCCCGCTCTATTAAGCCCTCGACATGTCCCATCCGCCTCGCCCGCCCTTTCTCCAGCTCCAATGCCGTCCACAACAACCCCCACACCACTCCCACCTCCGACCGACCCTCCCACTTTGGCTTCGAAACCGTCTCCGAGGGCGAGAAGCAGCAGCGTGTTGCCGGTGTCTTTTCCAGCGTCGCCGACTCTTATGACAAGATGAATGATTTCATGTCCTTGGGCATTCACCGGTTGTGGAAGTGGGTTTTGTCATGACCTGACCTGCCGCTCCGAAACTAACAGACATCTTCCCAGGGACTACTTCATCTCATCGCTTAACCCCGGCGCCACCAACCCTCCTGGCCAACCGCAGCGTATCCTAGACGTTGCTGGAGGCACTGGCGACATTGCCTTCCGTATGCTCCAACACGCCCACATCCAAAACGGCAACTCCAATGTCGAAGTCACCATCTCCGACATCAACCCCGACATGTTGGGTGTCGGTCGTCAGCGCTCCCTCGAGCTTCCCGCAACCTACCAGTCCGCCCTCTCCTTCCTCGAGGCCAATGCGGAGGTTCTGCCGTCGTCCATTAAGGACAACTCGCTCGACCTCTACACTGTTTCCTTCGGAATCCGCAACTTCTCCAATATCCCGGCCGCCTTGAAGGAGGCCAACCGAGTTCTCAAGCCAGGTGGTATTTTTGCCTGCCTCGAGTTTTCCAAGGTGGACAAGTACCCCCTGTTCAATGCCATCTACAAGCAATGGTCGTACGGCGCCATTCCCCTGATCGGCCAGCTCGTAGCCGGCGACCGCGACAGCTACCAGTATCTCGTGGAGAGCATCGACAGGTTCCCCAGTCAAGAGGAATTTAGAGACATGATTATCGACGCTGGATTCGTTGTCGCTGGAAAGGGGTACGAGGATCTGACTGGTGGTATTGCCGCTATTCACAAGGGCATGAAGCCTCTGTAAGATGTTCACGAATCTGTAGTCATATGTAATTATCTCTAGCTAGAGCTAGCCAGGTCACCATGGCAAGCCAGCAGAAGCCAGGCATCGCGAGCAGCCTCTCAAAACACTGGCATTGTATAAATAGAAGGGTATTTCACGTCGCCTCTATCCCTCCCACTCCCAACGCACACACACCCACGCACACAAACATAGACATCCATACACACACCCACCTAATAAGTCAGTCAATCAAGGCCCAGAATGATTTTTTAATTCTCTTCGCGACTGAACTCCATACAGGTCAAAGCTGAAAAGCCAAATCCTCGATGCCGAAGCTCAACAGCCCCGAGATCTCATTAGGTACACATACATGAAAACGCAGTTGGAAGGACTCCTTCCTCCGTTTCTCCTGCCCCTTGTCCCCCCACCCCCTAAACTAAAAGCACATGCGGACGAAACAGGGATGCCGCAAGGACGAAGCTAAGTGCTGCGGCCATGAAGGCGGACCACGGTCTCGTAGGGCAGAATGTATCAATATTCGGTGTCGAAGAAGTCATTTAATCGGCAGAGGGAGTCGAGGGAGCGGCGGCCGGCGACGAGGTACCGGTATCGCCCTTAATGCCTCCTCGACCGCGAACTCCACGGCCACGCTCTCCACCGCGACCGCCTCGACCACCACGTCCACCACGTCGGGTAGATTCAGAATCACTTGCACCACCGGCGCTGCGGTAACCGCTCGTGTTGGTAGCACCGCCACGCGCGCTGTTGCCCCAGTTTCCAGCGCCGCCTCGGGTGCTGAAAGTCTTGCCCTCACGATGTTGGAAAATCTTGACCAGAGGCTTGGATCGATCTTCTTGGGTTCGGGTCTTCACCTCCTCGGGCAACCGGGCCATGGCAGCATCACGGTCGTCAAGAGTCTTGAACTGAACAACCTTGTTCGAGTTGCCCCATTTCTCAACCTTGACGATCTTAGGCTTGTCCTCGTCATCAAACAGGTCCCGGCACTGCTCCTCAGAGCTGACGTTCATAATGAACAAGCCAATAATGTCAGATGCAGATGTCTTAGGGACAGGAGAGGACACAGGCTCGGGGCCATTAGCAGAGCCGTTTGCGCCGGCGGTGACGGTCGTCTTCTCGGTGTCCTTAGCGGGAGGGGGGGGAGCAGGCGTGCTAGAACTCTGGCTAGGCTGGGGGGTTGCTGGCTTCGGAGGGGCGGATAGGGGCGTCGCCACTGTAGGCTTGGGAGGCTGCTGTGACGAGGGCTGTCGGCTGGTGGGGGGGGGAACACTGGACTGTGTCGAGGGAGGCGCAGGGAGACCACCAGTGGAGGGGATCGGGCCCATACCGGGTTGCTGCTTGGCACCGCGGTGGGAGAAATTGAAGCCCTGAGCGCGCATCTCAGTACCAATGCGACCATCCTGGATCTCCAAAACCAAGTAACCGAAGGCGGCATCTGCCAGGTTGAAGTTCCACATGTTCTTGAAGGCACTCTCGTCCACCTGGCCAAGGGCGGCTTGGCCAGCAACAGGTCCACCGAAGGGGTTACCACCGGCAGCGGTTGTGGGCATCTTCTCGACGATCTGCAGAGCGTTCTTGAGGAGGTTCTGTTGGGCTTCGTTCTGCTGGATGGCAGGCTCAACCTCGCCCTTGACGGTTTCCCAGACGTCATTGAAGGAGGCCTTGGATGCGGCAAGCTTTCCGCGGTAGTGGTCCAACGTAGGGTTGACGCTGAACTCGTTGTAGGAGCTGCCATATCGGAAGTGAAGACCGGCGGAGATGGAGAAGTCGGCCTTGAGCGTCACTGACAGCTGGTTAAGAATGCCCTCACGGGCAGGCGAAGCGTGAGTAACAAAGATGCGGGTCTCGGTAGGGTCGTAGACTCGGTGCGCAGTGTCGACAAGCTCGCCCATCTGCAGGAGAGTCGTCCACATGGTTCCTTGTCCACCGGCAATGGTAGTTCGACCCTCGCCATTGTCAAACAGTTTGTGCATAACAACTGCGCCACCCAGGCCGAGTAGTCTCAGCTTGACGCCGCCGATCTCCAACAGCATTGACCGAGCCTCGTCGATGATGTGCAGGTTGGGAACCTTGTATTCGGTGGTTCGGAACTTCTCGAGTACTCGGACATCCTCACAGGCACCCCATACAGTGTAGACGGGTACATCGAGCTTGAGCGCTCCGGTAAGGAGGAGGGGAAGCTCGGAGAGGGGCAGGTCGGAAGGGGCGAATCGGGTCTTGACAGGGCCGGGTCCGCCTTGTTGGATCGCCTTCTTGACAGGCTCGGGGATCAGGGGAGAGTATTGAGCGACATGCTTAAGCGTCTTCTCGGCGATTCGTTCCAACGAAGTGTCATCATAGAAGCCGAAGTCGCCGGTGTGGATGATGTGGTCAGCTCGGGCCTGTTTCGCGAGATCGTTGAGGGATCTCAAGTTTCCTGCGACGCGATTCAGTCATGTTGCAGCGAATACATGGTCGAGGTAGCTCACCTCGAACATCTGCGATGCAGAGGACTCTGATGGGGCCGGTCTGGATGATGCGGCCCTGGTTGGGCAGAAGCGGAGCAGCGCCGTGAGGGGGGAGGCCGCTCGCACCGTTTTGGAGGTAGCCTGAGCCTGGGTTATTGTACGGTCGCGGCTGCTTTCTGTTAGCGACGGGTCGAGCAGACGAGGCATCTCGCCACAGAGCCGAGAAGGGATCGTAGCTGGTGGGGGATGGCATGGTCGAGTCCGTTCGAGTCTCGCAAGTCGGGCACTTGGGACGCGGCGCAACGAGCAGGGAGACGCGGACAGGGGGGAATGAAAGGTGAAGCTTGTGCGGGATTCGAGGCGGCAGATGGGGGGGAAGTGGGAGAGGATGCAGCCAGGTCGCCGGCCTTGCCAGCTGCGAGACGGCTGGCAGCGCTGGCGAGGGCGGCGAGCCTGAGGTGCCAGTGCAAGTGGAAGGACAGGGCGATCCAAGGTTGGACTCACAGCAGCCATTCTATCAATCAACTGATGCGGTCGAGGGCGGTCGTGGAGCAGGTCGTCGGTCGGTCGCGCAGGTGCAGGTTCTCGGTACGGGCGCGGAGGGTTATGATGGGTATCAAAAGAAGATGGCGACGAGGAATGGAAAGGATAGGAAGCAATCACGGGGGGTGGATTTTCGCAGCTCTAGCAAGCCTGGCTAAGTAGAGATAATTTTCTAGAGGTGGCCCCAACCTGGGACACCTCTGCTCCCCCTTTAGGCTTAGCCTCTTCCAGCTGTACGGGGAGCCACTGAGCCAGCACTGTGAGCCAGCAGCCCAGAAGCCCAGCAGCCACTGCCCGCGCTGCTAACGGGCAGGCAGGCAGGCTTCCCACGCGCAACACCGCTCAACACGCGACGGTTAATGCTCGGCACGTGGCACAACCCTACAAACAATGAGCAACCATTGTCCTTGCACCCGAGTTGTGCGATGCGCCGCAGCTTGGCGATAACAGCGTGCATACATAGTACATGATCCAATGTGCTGCTTCCTTAGTTGGCCATTGCTCAAGCAGGAATGACAACTTTCATTTCCAGGCCCTGATCTAGGCTGGCGCGGGGGGCCTCTTTGTTAGCTCCAAAATGCGGGTCATGTCTGTACCACGCGGAGCAATGTTACGTTGCCAGATCTCAACTCTTTCGTTGCCGAGTCACTTGTTCGTCATCATTACCAACTCAGAAATGTCTATCGTCCCATATCTGCTTCTCGGCCCAGAATCGACGGCACAATCTAGTTACGTTGGTTCTCATTTTCTGCGTCGCCCGATGGTTCTCCTCTTGACATTAGAGTCTCTTAATATACTTAAACATGTGTAAGTTAGAATATGGGATGTTGGAGTTGTGTGATCGCTTTGGCTCTGTGTCCTTTTATTTTGCTAGTAGAGATAATCAGGTTTGAACGAGGAGCGCTGTATCCGTGTCGTTTCCGAGTAAAGTTCTATCACCTACCTTAGTAAACAATGATGATATTGAAGTAGGTAGTGTACATGTGTAGTAGTAAACATGTCCAAGCTGTTAGCAAGCTCTTAAGTTATATAAGTCAGCAACAAGGGTACAGTAAACCTCACATCTACTCAACATGGTATGATGATTGCAAACTTGACAAATCTTCAAACCGACACCAAGCAAAATACAAACCGACCGTAAATAAACTGTTCTTATAGCATCCCGGTTGGATGGCAGCTACCCTACACGGACGGGACTGTGTTGCGCCAACATTTCCAAGTGGGGAACCGACAGGGCACCTTCTGACAGCAGACTCACTTGAACGGATTGCAGCCCTGTAGATTTCACAACTCGGCAGGGGCCGAAATCAGCAGGAGAAAGGTGAGATGGCAAGTGACTATATCGAATATCACCAGCCATGGGTTGTGAGCTGCGAAGCCCAGTGAGACAGGCTCTGGTTGGTGGACCTGGCCGCTTAAAGAAATGACGAGGGCGCTTGGAATAGGAGACCATGGCCAGGAGAGGCAAGGAGACACAAGTGGAGTGGTGCGACTTTAGCTGAAGCCACCGGGTTGTGGGCGCTGTGGGCATTGTGGCGGGGTTGCTGCAGACCCAGGCCCAGATCCAGACCCAGACCCGAAGGTGCCGCCCAGAACAGAGCGGTCCAGATCTTAGCAGCACAAAGAGGACGAGTTAAGGCTTGGAAAGGGAGAATATAGACAAGGACTTGCTTGTTACGAGAAGCAAAGGACCGGTGTGTAACACGGCGACGATCGCGGCTTGGAGCCACAACCCAAGACTGGCTATCAAAAGTCTTTTGAGATGCAGGTGGGCCGCGCTGCCAGGTCTGCCGCCGCTTCCTGCACCAGCCCGGACGGAGGCGCCAGGGCATCAATCCACTCTCTTCAGGTTGGGATACTTGTGGGGATGGTGTGTGTAGAGGCTCAGCCAGCGGCGGTTTGTGGACGAGGCATGTGTGTCTGTGGGTGTGGTGTCGTGTGCCTGGTATGCAGAAGCAGTATATACCTACTCTGGAACGCGATTGACATGCCGGGTTGTATGGGAGTCAGGGTTGTCTGCAATGTCTGCAATATCCGCAGTGTCCGCTGCATAAGCGGGAGACAAAGCCTGCGTGTGTCCGGCGGCATGTCGTGTGTGTGCCGTCGCACTTTCGAATGTATTTACATCGTATCCATCTCGGGATACATCTCTGCTTGAGACACGCTGACTGTCAGCGGAGCAGTGGTAGGCGCGCGCCGAGAAGAGAGGCGCCGTCACGAGGTGATGTGTTGCAAGGGGCGCTAACTCCCCGTGATACAGCCTGCATTCTCCTTAGCCTACCTGATGATCAGCAAAAGCCGTCCATCCATTCGTCCATTCATCCATCCTGCAAATATCTCTGCCCCCATCCATACCACACCTGTTGGCCTGTGTGCATGTAACTCGGGGTCCGGTACGAAGTACGTACGCCATCTAAGAGTGAAGGATCGCCTATATTCCAGGGGGAGCGGATCCATGTACAGTACCAGACGTCGGCCTCAATGATCCATGCCCCGGACGGGCTGCCTGCTGCCACGACCGCATCTCCGGGCCGTCCGTTTCCAGGGCTGGAGCTTGGGCTTGGGATTTCTGCACTTCGTTGATCTTGGCACATCGCTGTTGCATCACAGACTCAGACTCAGGCTCAGACTCAGGGTTATGTAGCGTGCCTGGTAGCCCGTTTTAAAGTTAGGTGCATGGAGAGCCCCGAACCCTGGCAGGGGAGCACCCTCCAGAGTGGTAACGGAGCCCGTTAGTGGAGATGTAGGGGGCCCCTGGGGGCGATTCGGGCGAATACAGGAGGCCGTGGGCCTCTGAACCATTCACGGGCGGCGACGGGCGCCATTTCTAGCGCCAGATGGCACTGTGATGCAGTGGAACAGCCTGCTGGCAACCGCTCTGACGACGCCACGTGACACGTTCATGCCCTGGCCACCACCCTTTGATTGCGGCCCGGGGAAACACTCGATGTGGTACCGACCGACCTACCTATCTTGCCTTGGGCGCTTCGACGAACTAACCCAGCGTACCTATCTCGCTGCTCTCTGTCTCCGCCAACGCCCAGCCCAGCCAAGCCCAAACTGCGTCTTTCTCGAAGGCCTTCACAGACACGACACCCCGCCATCCCGAGCGTCATCCGCGTGCGGCTTGATGCCAAGGGTCCCTTGACGGCCTACGTCCAAACCAGCGGCTCTCCTCCCTTGGCGCCTCCTCCCATGCGACGACAGGCTCCGCGAGGACACCGACTCAGGAGGTGATTGAACCTCTCCCAACTCCGACTTCTCGACAACTGCCTCCAGTCGCGCCGCCCGAGCCGTGGTGCCCGTATGCCCATGATAACGCCAACAACCTTCAAGAACCCATTTGACAGCCAAGCCAGGAATCTGGACAGGCTCCCGTTGGCGTCTTGGCCTCCGCTGAGGTCCCTCCCCAGCCGTCGATGATGGTGCGTCTTATCATACCCAACTCCCAGCTCGCGTGCTCTCTGGTCGGCATCGATGGCGTTCGACCTCTCACGCCCCCGAGGACATTCTGCTGCGTCATCGTTGCCCTTCCCCGTGGATTCCCCATCGCGACCCTTGCTGACCTTGACATGATCTGCAGACCTCATCTCGACCCCGCGGCGATGTTGGCGGCAGCTTCGCTAGCAGACGCGGTCACACAAGTCAACTCTCCATCTCCGACCCCAGCCATCATGTTACCGAGGCTATCGGCACCCTCTACGGTGAGGACGACGACTCGGGATCTGAAGGAGGCCGGCCGCTGAGCTTCATCGGTGGATCGCCTTATCAGGAGCATCTCCCGCGGCCTACGCAACAAGATGACTTCCTATCGCCCGATCGTTTGTCGCCCGACCCCCGGAAGCCACTCACACGCTCCGTTACGGAACCCCTTGATATGATGTCAATGAATGGTGAATATGGCGTCAAAACATCTCAGCCACTCCCGAACAGGGGCATGAGCAACCGAAGTAACTCGTTCGAACAAGCCCCCAAGTCGCCCCTCTCCCCGACTCTATCATTGCGCGATGTTCAAGCCGATTCCTCAAACTCGCCGTTTTCTCTACCCAACATCGAACACCCAAACGACATTGCCCAGGAACTCAGCAACCTGCAAGCGCTAAGGCGTCTGTCGATGGATGTTGGAAACAACAAGGATCCCGATATGCCTCCAATGTCCCTCATGGCAATGCCTGCGATAGCCCCCAGCGGCGACGACGACGAAAACGACCCCTCGAGGCTTCTATGGGTGCCCGCGCGGGTACATCCGGAACTTGCGCCAGGAGAGTTCAAGTCTTTTCTGGAGAAAAGAGTTCACTCGATTCGACGAAGGTCTGGTGACTCTTTTCTCTCCGTGGACGGTGATTCTAGCCAGAGCGACTCGGGTGGAGGACTGAGACGAAAGAAATCGATGCTGTCCCGCCAGATCGACAACTCTGGCGGGCGAGGAGCTGTTGGCTATGTCGATGGTGCCGACGCACTGGACAGGCGGCGATCCCGAGGAAGTTATCAAAGCCATGAACTCAGCCTTGACGAACTTGTGAAGGATCCTACCAAGGCCGTGCAGAAGCTCACACAAGACTCCCAGGGGTCAGCAGGCCCGGAGGGTAGCGTCGATGACATGCCAATTCTCCCGGTGGCACCGGGAATGGGTCTCCGTCGTTCTACTCGCACAACATATCGTAAGGGTGGAAGTATTCGTTCCGGCGAGAGGACACCCTTCTCTAAGCGCGCAGTAAATCGTAACTTTGATGGTGAATCCGCTGAATCAGGTTCCACATCTCCGCTTGAAGCACCCCCAGGCCACGGCCTCTCAAGAGTACAATCAGAACCACTGGCAGATAATTACTCACGGCCGAATCGCTCCGTGAGGAGACAGAACAAGTTTTCTCAAGAATCACTTGGGGGCTTTGATCCCTTTGATGGAGCGTCGCAGGAGTCAAGCGCTCCCCCCCCTGCCGAGACATTTCAGGATCAGCTACCGGTTCGAACATCATCAACATCATCTGTGCCAATCATCGAGACCTCCACCCCCGAAGAGCCGGCTGGCACTGAAGACGACTCGCTCTCGAGGTCTTTCCCTCAAAGATCATCCTCTCAAGCGGCCCTTGAACAGGAGCCGACGGTCGACGAGCCTCCCCCACGATCCAGCCGGCGCAACGCAAGTCGCCAGACCGTCCCCCAATCATCGCCTCAGCAATATACTTCCCGATCCTCTTATCCACAAGGACAATCCCTGAATGACAACCTAACGGCAAACCCTGCGCCTCTTCCAGGTGGCGGCGCCGCCCGTACCGATAGCCTGACATTCATCCCGACGATTACTCAGGAGGAGAAGAAACCTGACAAGAAATCCAAGAAGGATCGGGACGATGACTCGAGCAGCGTGTCTACGAAATCGAGCAGCGCTTGGAAATGGTTCAAGAGCGGAGCGGATGACAAGGAGAAGAAGAAGGAAGAGAATAAGAAGTCGAAGACCAAGTCACTGGTCGAAAAGGCTCAGGACAACGTGAGGTTGGATGTGATACAAACATCTATCGACAAGAACGGCACGAAGGGTCGCGAAAGCCTAATCATGGAGCGCGAGAACACGGACAGCAAGCTTCAGGAGGAGCGGAAGAAGGAAAGCCACCGCAAGAGTGATGCTAAGAAAGAAAAGGATGGGAACATCTTCTCGTCTATATTCGGTGGAAGCAAGAAGAAGGAAGAGAAGGAGAAGCACTCGAAGAAGACTCACCACCTCAAAGTCCCCGAAGAACCGGCGTATAAACCCATGGTGCCGGATGTGGACTACCACTGGACAAGATTCCCCCTTTTGGAGGAGAGAGCTATTTACCGAATGGCTCACATCAAACTGGCCAACCCACGCCGATCGCTCCTTAGCCAGGTCCTACTCAGCAACTTCATGTACAGTTATCTTGCCATTGTGCAAGCTATGCACCCACAGATGAACGTACCACTATCGCCTCAACAAAAGCGTCTTGAAGAGGAAGCTCGACGAAAGCAGCAGGAACAGGAGTACTTGGAGCAACAGCAAATGCAGGAGGGTCAGGACTCACAAGAAGCCATTGACAATTATAACTTCGACTACCATCGGGTGAGTGCTGGACCGCCTATTTAATGAGGCCCTTATTAATCATCCTTTTAGGCGGCGGTGCAATACGCAGAATCTGGCGGCAACGACGAGGTGGATTATGTTGACGATGCTCAGATATACGAGGATGAGCACGGAAATGATCACAACAATGGCTACAACTACGACGGGTCTGACGGCTATGGTCAGGGATCAAAGGAATACTATCAATATCACGACAAGGGGGGGGATGATCGCCGGCACGACGGACGGGACGGGCGGGACGGGCGGGACGATATGTGGTGAGAGGGCTGCGACTCGCATCCCCGGGTTGGTCCGCCACCAAGGTTCTATCACTTATATATATAGCCATTTCCATCATCGGCATCACGAACTGCAGAGGCAAGTGCCTGGCAGTTGTGTAACGTTCTTCACAAGTCCTAGCATATGGCGGAGTTTTGGGAGACGGGCGTGTGAAGGTGTCACTGTTTTACAGAGGTCCATTCTTAAACACTTGACGGGATGAGAGTTGGCAATGAGTTGGTGCAGAGGCACAGTCATATATGGGCCATCTCATTCCTTTCTTCGTCTGTTTTTCTTTTTGTTTGGGGTTTCCAGCAGGTTCTTTGCGGAGTTTCGTGCGTCGGAGCAATGAGACAGTTCATTACATGCAGGGAGACATGGTGGATGAACATGCATAGCGAAGGGGGGCAGTTTGACCTTGTTGCTCGGGATGGATTTTGATGATCCGAAACGCCGAGATGGTATGCACGCTGTGTTGGACCAAGGAGCCTCTCGATGTTTGGAGGCTCGTTTTGCGCGCACACAGAGAAAGAGACAACGGAAGTACAGCGGATGTGGAAGATGTGTGTGTAGGATATGGAATAATAGAGAGAGAAATGGAAGAAGTCAATATCCTTGATCTGGTCTGACTGATTATGGGTGACTGAGAAAATTAACAATTTGTCAGGATCTGGATAGGTTTGATCGGGATCTTGGCAAGCAGTTATCTTGATGTTAGACAGCGCTGAAGTGATGAATTCGAGACTAAATACCATGGTTCTGCACTCCCTTTCTTCTTCCTTCTCTTTCTTCCCCCCCACGATGAAGCATCTATGGGCAGCAATGTTCTGAGAATTTTCTTCCTATTCACCGAAGTTCCGGCCTTTCAGTGGTGGATCGGACCGTTGACGAAGCTTGCGAGTTCTAGGCCCTGAATTCCTGACGCGATGGACATGCATGTAGATTCGACGTCTTGATCCAAAATGCAAGAATGATCTCGTAGGGGTTCAGGGATCATCTCTGGTCGCCGCGCATATGGTGTCTGCTCGTACCTCCATCTATCATACTTGGAGGAGGTCGAGTAAATCTTTGCCGATTGAAACCCTCGTACTTTCATTAGCAATGTGTCCAAGGCAAGTTTGTCGAAAGGCCTCGATGGCCGTGGTGAGAACAGCTTTGCTCTTTTCATGTCTCCAATCAACGAGCCAAGCAACAGTGGTCTGCAGCCAGGTGCGCAACGAGGCTTATCGTCGCACAACCTATCCACCTCACTATACAGTGCGGAGACCTCTTTGTCAATGGAGTCTTGCCTCGCGAGCTCAATTGAATCTGTATCGCAGATGAGCATCAAGTGCTGGTACCTATACGAGCTAACGGACCTATGATTTTGGGACGGATGGGAAGGCCAAATGTTGAGATAGGCCCTGTGCTGCAACATATCGCTTTGAGTGTGGCGCACTTGAATACTTCTGGTTCATGAAACACATAGGCAATCAAGATCCACCTGGCGAGGTTTTCGTCGCATTTGGGGTGAGAAAGCTTGTGCTTCAGAGGAGGCATCCACATCTTGGCAAAAAACCAGACGGCTCCTTGGCACTCTAGATCATCGACAATGCTCGCAATCTCAGCCATGTGCTCGAGTGACACTTGTTGCGGGAAATGCTGAGTTTTCCCATGAATGATCTCCATAACGGTACTGAAGGCGTCTGGATCGAACATGGGCTCGAATGTCCAATGACGGAGGCCATCGACTTCCATTGGTCTGGCTTCTTTGAAGCCTCCCGCGAACATCGCTTTCGCACGGCGTGAAGCTAGTTGAAGATGCTTCATGGAGACCTTGAAGTGGAACTCGGAGTGATTCTGGGTCACCTTCCTGGGTTTGTTCTGGTCATCCTCAACACCGACAGCTTCTTCGATACAGGGGAGGATGATCAAGGTATCGCCATCTGGGTCAACGATGACAGTTGAAACAGACATATTTGGTAGCGAGGCAAAGAGCGCAGATTGCGATAGCTGTCTGTTTATCAGCAGATAGGTGTTGGGGACAGGTGGATGATTATCTGGAGTTGCCTCGTGTCTGGAGATGCAGGTTTCCACGCCACTCACGTGAGTCTAGGAGCGGTCAGCCTGGTACCACCTCTGAGTTGTTGGAAGATGACCCTGTATTGCGAAACCTCTGATAGATTGATATCATGACCTTAGTCAGAAGGGGTGTCACGATACCCTTCTCTGACTGGCCCGGTCCATATGGGCCAAAAGCAATTATCAACATCACTATCATCGCTTTGATCACTATTGCTCTACTCGAATTGACCGTATCGGACCCGCCATAAGTTACTTGGTGCAAGACATTAGGAATATGCAATAAAATAAGAACATGCGTCGATATTAGGCCGTGTCTTCTTCACCCGGACGAAAAGGGATGATAGGCTCATGGCTCGAATCAATGGGCTAAGTAGCATTCTCTGTTCTTGGGCACGCAACGATGTTTACTTTTGCACAAATAATCCATCAAACTGAACAGCGGAGATCAAAGGCTGGCACGGCCCTATCCCTGCAGGACGGCGCTTCTGGACCCAATTGTTGTCCTCCCACTGTTTATACCCGTATCTCGATGATAATTGCATCCCAGATGTGGAAGGCCATGTCTTTTGTGCCTTGCGAGTTTCAGACTGCCCCCAAAGCGGCACCGATCCAATAAGGCTAAATCGAAAGTCGTCTCTGATTCGAGAGGATTGCGCATAGCTGGTGAGCACAGCCTTGGCCGACTCTGTTGCGGCCGAACTGGTTTCACTCAACCAACCACGGCAAATGATAAGTGTTGGAACCAACACCAAAAGCCCTGTGGCTGCCTAAATTTTGGCCAGATTCTTCTCGCAAGGCTGATTTCAATTTAACTTAAGTTAAGGAACTTCTTGCCCAAATTTGACAGCAGCGATTCCCACCCCGCCTCTCACCACCACGATCTGTTTTCTTCAATCCCATTCTCCCCAGTCTCGACTTGACCTCTCTTGTTTTTGTATCGCGCAGCATCATGAGTAGCACCAAGCGACAGCTTAGTCTTGATGGAAGCGAAGGCAGCGCTGCCCCTTCCAAGACACGCAAATTGGAAACACAGAAACAAGGAGATGGTCTTCAGATTACCGTCAAGCTGCGCTCAACTTCCAAAGCTGCCAAGAACGCCCCAAGATCGGTAAAGCCAGCTGAATATTATCGCCAGAGGGCAAATTTATTGGGGTGTTTGGATGGTGACGCAGCTGATGAATTGGAAAGCTCGACGTAAGTTGCGATATGGTCACTCGTTGGATTTTGTGCCTTGACCCAACGCTAATTTGCTTCGGTTCAGCGACGAGAACGGCGATGAGGGACATGGCCCTCTGGATGCCGACGGCATTTGTGGCGAACACAAGGATGAGCTCCTAGGCTCTGATTCCGACAGTGTGGATTCCGAAGTTGAACATGGTGAATCTGACGAAGACGACCTTGGTTCCGATTTCGATGAATTTGCAGAGTGGGTGTGGTTGGAGCAAATCGACGCCTTTGCCAACGTGGGGACGGCTCAAGTCGCGCTGTGTGATGCCAAGTTGATCCGGCGCAATCGGATGCGAGATGACTTTTCGAATGAGATAGAGGAACCTTGTGAAGAAACCGCGGCGCTCGGGTCCGACCTATTCGACAGATACGGCCGCCTCCGCCGAGAGTACTACGAGCATGAGATCAAAAAGGGAACTGGGATATGGGACAAGGAGCTTGACGAAGGTGATATTCTCCTCTTTGGAAATATCGCTGTCAATCCCTCGTGGCGTCGTCAAGGAATCGCTGCGAAAATCGTTCAGGCCGTCTTGGACGAGACTAGGCGCAAGTCGACACAGTTCTTTGCCTTTGCCCAGCCGAGTTATGCCGGTCCCCTAGACGACGTGGACGAGGAGGAGAAAGCAAGAATAGAAGCAACAATTGGCGAGCAATTCTTCCGGTCACTTGGGTTCCGGAGAGTCGGTACCTCCACATGGCTTGCATTCGCAGATGATAGTAGCCACCCTTCACGAAGTCTGGCTGCTACTCAAGACATCGATACGGCGGATATCCAAAAACAGCAAGAGGTCATGTCTGATGACATGGAAGTCATCATGACCACCCTCTCTGACCCCTCGATGACTGGAGACCAATGGGTGAGGGAAATTGAAGAGAGGTTTCGAGTTGCGATGGAAGCGCCAACAGTATTATCTACCGATAGGAAGGGCAACACCATCCTTCACTTAGCCGCCATGAGCCGCAAGACAGAAGCAGTCGATCTCATACAGTCCAATTTGCCTCATCTCGCTAGTATTCGCAACATGGAAGGCTATACTCCGGCTGAAGCCTTGCGGAGTGATATGGAGTTGCGGAGGACGAGGTTTGGCATGTCCGATAAATTCGAGGGCTTTGGACGATCGGATGTTACGTGTCTAGCTGCACTTACAAGCACTGACATATTATATCCCAACGAGTCCACGGACTTTGACACCGGGACGACTGCATCAGCTACAGAGGAACAGCTAAGCAAGACCTCCAACACGTTGCGACTGAAGTACGGCTGCACCTGTGGCCAGTGCATTGGAGGATTCCTGAGCCCCAGGATGCTATTCGCATTATTGTGCCAGGCTGAAATTAACCATGACTTTCTATCCGACGAGCTAGATTACAGCGGTCCAGATTGGGTCAGTTTCAACGAAGATTCCCTCAAGCATCTCAGCCCCTCGGTACGAGAAAACCTGAAGACCAACAAATCCATGAGAGAGGGCTTTGCAAATATGTACGATTGCATTGCTCGTTGTCTCAGAGAGAATAATTTACCGAACGAAAGGAATGTCCTGGACTTATGGCGCAACAAAACCAGCGAGTGGCCACCAGTGACGAAGACATACCTCCAAAGGGGCGGAACTGTGGTCGCAGCAGCCACGAACATTTTTGAGAGGGCAATGAACCAGGACGAATGGGCCGGAGATGGAGAGCACATGGAGGTGTTTGAGGAAGAAATCAAGGGCTTGGCCACCTGCCGGAATGACCACGAGTTCGGTTTCGTCGCTGGCATGTGTGGATATAAGAGGATTTCTACTGTTCGTTATGTCGATATGTTGGGGAGAGAGATATAGGCAGGTAAAGGGCGGGTATTAACATGGCTGAGATTATGGGTGTGATTACAATTACTATCTAACGATGTATCTTTTGTGCTCTCCAGCCCCGACTAAGTCTTCCTCGAGCTCGTCCTTGAATTATTCTTTCAGCTTTTCTTCAGAGTCATCCCCTTGGCATCTGGAGCTTCTTTGTCATAGGGGAGGATGACCAAGGTATCATCATCCGAGTCAGATGACATCTAATACTGATATATTTTGTAATTAGGCAAAGAGAGACGACTGCCATCGCCGTTCAGTGGAGGATATCCGATAGGGTAGGTGTTTTTCTGTATTGCCTCGATTAGGGAGTCGAATGTCCCGGGTCCAGCCACATGGGCTTCGCGACACTCAGAAGTGCTTGATACCACACTCCACGAAGTCGACGATATAAGCTGATTGGCATCAACGCCTGGTACATACGACCACAGGCGCTAGAAAATACGGGATCCCGTCCGCTCTCCCTTAGTCAAACTGGCGACCGCTGGAGTAGTAGTCGGGTCGGTGACGACCGGCGAATGCCCGGTGTTGTATGTTCTCTTTTACTTTTTCGTGCTCTATTTTTGCTCACTAGGAGAGCCGGGTAGAGGCATGAGGCGGCCGCGAATGGAAGATGACTGGAGCCCCGAATTCGATGAAGCCAGCCATGCAGAAGCATAATGATGTCGAGGATGTTGTTAATTTTGTGCAACAAAACCTATCATTCGCGCTTTGCCTCCTGTTTGCACGTTTTATAACCACCCACGTTGATGAGACGCTAGCTGAAGATAAATATTGTAGCGCGAGGAATCATATGCCCAAGGTGGCATCTGGGATAGCCCCCCTCCCCTTCGAAGGAGAAAATAGCCCCTTCAGAATCACAACAGCCAAACTTAATCATATTAAACATTTGATTTATAAGGGACAGCATTGTATTCCCTTTAGACAATGATGTTTGTATGGAATGTTTTGAAACTCAATCATGAACTGGCATGGCTTCAGGCCGAGTTCTGGGGCCCGTGGACAAGCACAACGCCAAACTCGCGACAAATCACAATGCATTTAAATGGGTGTCGGATCTACATAGACACCAACCGATATGTACTATTGTAACTAAATGAATATTCTCTAACAAGTTTTGTTGAAGAGAAAATGGCCTACTAGCCTCTCCACGTTGGTTCGCGGACGTTGAATCGTATTCAGAATCCGTCCGAATTATGACCAAATGGGCTGTCAGATGGCAATTACAATTCCAGTCTCTCGTCTTTTAACTTCAATGCCGTTTTTGTCGATTGGAAAAACATCATAGAGTTGCGGGGGTGATTTGCTGGCCCCTCCATGCCGGTAGCATTTCCCCTCTCATGGCAAAACCCCTTGCCGTGCTCTGAGTACTGCGATGAGTTTTTTTGGGAAGCAATTGTTTCTTCCTCAACGGCCAGGAGTAGTGCATCCAATACCAATATCGCATATCTAAGCTTTCTTTCTTTTGCATTCGATGTCTTGTCGATGATGTCCATGATACTTTTCTGAATCTTGAGAAGCCTCTCCTGTCTCACATAAAGGTCCCCACCCGTGGCGCGGAGGTTCCAGATTCTCGGCGATTCATCTTCTGCCAGTCAAGTTGGCTCGTTCTGAAGTCTAGGCGAAACAATGGTATCTTTGATGTCACTGGGCTTATTTGCGCAACACCCGGGGCAGAAGCGGAAGCACCGGGCACACTCAACCTCACCGTCGAATAATCTACGGCACCCAAGGTTCTTATCCACTAGTAGACCCAGCCGCCGAATCTTGGTGTAGAGGGACAACCGTGTTGTCGGTAACCCGGTCACCCGCACTCTGACTGGGGTTTTACTCTGGAACAATCTCTCCAAAAATGTAGTGCTGCGGGTTGGAAATGCCATAGCAGAAAAGGGGCAGGGGAATGGCGGAAATTATCGATACGTCGCCTACGCTGAGACTAGAGAGCTTGGAAAGCAACGACAGGACGTGGGGGCTCAGGACCGAAGATCGGTATGAGAGGACCTCTAAATCTCAATTTTGAGCTCTTCTTTAAGGTCGAGATGCTTCTAGCGCCTCCTCAAAAGCGAACCGGGCATTGAAAGTTGGCGATGCTCGGTCTTAAGAGCTGTCCAAATAGTCCTCGAGTACCGTCTCTGGGACGAGGTCTTGGAATAGCGCTAGGCCTTATGGTAGAGGAATCATCGAGGCCATTATAATTTCGCCGACTTTCGGTATAAGTGTTGAGGCTTCTGCGGTTGAGATGGGTGACGTTGGGGGCAATCCGTTAGCAAATTTCGGAGAGACTACCAATGGTCCTGTGGACTTCAAGAAGAGATTCATTGTGGGATCATTTTAGAATTAAATGAAGTTGGGGGTGGAAACGAATTGAATACACGAAGGTAGAGTCGAAACTCGGTACTAAAGAAAAGAGAGGAAATAGGGGATTCGCTCACTGTTGGAGAATAATCAGCATGCGCATCGCGGACGCACTTAGACAACTCGTTGATACGCTTGTAATTCATTGCCCACTCCAGTCGCTCGCTCGTAGCTAGACCCTGGAGGCCCTGATCAGATAATGGCTTGATGAGACTATCTAGCTCGTCAAGGGAGGTGACGCACTCGCTAAATGTATTTGGGCATCGCCGAGGGGAATGTATAGACCTCTATAGTGGGTTAGAGCTTCTAAGTTAAGTAGTTGTTGGAAGCACAGCATGTTGCGACGCATCATGCCGACATCGTGAAGTGTTGAAGCAGCGAGTTCGGGTGTCTTTTTCACCTTGGAGGCCGTCGATATGGCCTTGTCGAGGGCCTTGAAGATTTCAGACGTCACCGAGATGGAGGATTATCTATTGATTGGTGAGAGATATTGTTGGGGTTTCGAGGATGTCAGAACGAGTTTCAAGGATTGCGAAAGGGATCGAATTGCGGAATGGAAACTGGTTCGCCTTGCGGTTCTCATGAGGCGGTTGGCAGAGCTTCACCCAGGCCTCTAAGCACTGCCACATTGACAAGGGGAACCGCACGCCTGCATATGCCAAGGTATATCGGCCCCTCCGAAATTACCCTCCTTTCTCTCTGTTGATATCCATAGATATGAATGGATTGTCGTAGTATTTTTGGAGCTAAAACGAAGCCTTAATGCCGGGACCTAGCAACAGAAGGTCTAAACGCCATACCAAAGCTATTTATGAAGAGAACGTTCGCGCCTGGAATCGTCATTTGATCTCATAGCGACATAGAGAAAGCTTTTGCAGGAAATGTGGAGATACTAGGAGGAGGGGTTACCTGTGGCAAGGACGTTTATCAACCTGGGCGAGCAGGGGTCGTCTTGCATTTACGAGGCGGTACACCAGACGCTGGATCTAAATAACACCGCTGGCCACGGACCTTTCGAAGAAGATGCCAGACAATCGCGGAAGAGGAAGCACAACAAACTTACAGTAACATCATCGCAATAATCGCTTGGGGCGCATCGATTGAGTATACAGTCTTTGGCCTCGCCGAACCGAAGTTGGAGCAAGGTGGAGCTAAATGACGGTGGTGTATTCTGTTGAGCAGTGTCCAAATGCTGTTCAAAAGAAGAAATGTCTTATCTCCCTCCAATAATTTAGAAACGTAACAAGTGAGTGATAGAGTGACTGCTGAGGATGGCAAGAAGAGTCTGTTTCTTGTCTCCCTGCTAATGTAATCGTTGCTGGGGATGAACATCGAAACAGCGCAAGACCAGGATACCACGAAGGAGACCATATCCCTGCAAGCAATTCTGAACAAACTTTATGAGAGAGAAAGATTCTATGGAGAGAAAGTAGCACGCATAGTCAAAGAGAGTCAGATGACCAACAATACCTCGCCGTTTGCTTCTCGAACAACCCCACTCATGTCCACCGCCCAAACTTGCCGATAGGTACTGGGCTCGACGCAAGCCACGCTGCTTGAGATGATGATCGGTTCAAAACTGAAAGACAGTGTTGGTTCAGCTAGAAGGCATTGGGGGTTCAGTGTTGGACGTCTTTTCTGATCGTTTCCGGAAGCCCCCAAGCAGTCGACCAAACGATCGCCTCCTCATGCCGCGCAGCGGAGACCGTTCAACGACCACCGCATCCACGAGGTCTAGTACGTTGATAAAGATGCGGAATTCAACGTCGTCCTCGTAGCTTAAGCTTTCGTCTCGAAGTGCCTGGAACTCGAGCTCCAGATCCCGCAGCGTCGACGTGCTTGATGCGGTAGAGGGGGGTGACACAGGAGGTGAAAAGGTGCCGCTAGACATCGTGCCAATGGATGCTGGACCAAGGGCACAAACAGTGATTTTGTTTGAGCATCGAATGCAGTTATCCGCAGTCAATGAGACGTGAGAGATTATATCGGGAAGAGGATTGCACTTAACATCGGCCGACTCGGGCGGGGAAGAAGGTGTATTGCCACGCAAGCATGCGTGGGAAGGGGGAGACGTAATGCTCACACTCCATTCCCGTATTCTCGATAAATCACACCTGCTGTGTGACATCTCGGGTGCAGAAGCAAGCCTTTATTGTCATTGGCTTGTCATCTTTTTTCCGAGGCGGCACAATCCACTGTCAAATAAGTGTGCGAGAATGTTGACAAACGGCTCGTGTTCGTGTTACTTGCAGGTCTCCGTGGCTTGATAGCGTAAGCTAAAATTGGGGTTTCCGTCGTATTAAGGAAGGTGAATAGCAAACAATACTTCGACTCAGAGTGTTCAAGGGATGACACGAGCGATGGATGGACTGACGACAGACGGATGGACGGACGGACGGACATGATCCGAAACCGGGTGATATTTCTAACAAGGGAAATCTTATACAGCTTGGGTAACCCCCATTTATTTCTTCGGCTCCTCCTTCTTCTCCTCGGGCTTGGGCGTCGGGAGCTTGAAAGACTCCGGTGTGCGGTTCTCACCAGCACCGACAGGCTCCCAGGCACTGGAACCACCCTCAAAGTTACGGAACGCCTGGGTGAGCTCAAGGGGCTCGGTGACAATTCGCTTCTTCTCCTCATCGTAGCGAATTTCGGTGTATCCTGTTAGGGGGAAATCCTTGCGTAGCGGGTGGCCCTCGAAGCCGTAGTCGGTCATGATTCTTCGCAGATCGGGGTGGCCGGCGAAGAAGACACCGTAGAGATCGTAAACCTCACGCTCGTACCAGTTGGCGCCGTCAAAAAGGCCAGTGATGCTGGGAACCGGAGAGGCCTCGTCGGCGTAGGTCTTGACGCGGAGGCGAGAGTTGTGACGGACAGACAGAAGCTGGTAGACGACTTCGAAACGGTTTTCGCGCGTGGGGTAGTCGGCGGCAGTGACGGTGCTGATCTGTGTGAACTCGGCTGCGGTGTTGTCTGGGAGGCATTTTAGCAATTGAATTGGGACAGTAAACCAACAGAATACTGACACTTCAGGAAGCTGAAGACGGGAATGACGCCGGAGGGCGAGATGTAGATGGTGAGCTCATCCTTCCACACGGAGAACTGCTGGATGTACTTGGGCATGCAACCCATGAGCCAGGCGCCATATCGGTGCATATTGTCGGCCTTGCTCTGGTACTTGTCGGCCGGGTTGACAATGGGCGCCTTGAGCGTGCCAATGTGGTCTCGGGGAGCCATTCGCGTGTTGGAAACCTCCTTCGGCATTGCGACATATTGGCGAGCCGAACTGGACAAACACCGAATTGCATGCTCGCTGCGAGCCTGTACCGACGGCTTCACAGGCCGCAGAGCTGAGGCCAGGGCCCTGCTTCGAGAAATTTGAGTCGCCATGGCCGGTGATGTGACGGTGCGAGGCCAATTGACGATGGGAGAGCGTCGTCGAGACGAAATGTGCTGTTGGTAATGATGCTGCAAGCATTGGTTCGAAGATGTTAGCGGCACTATCACGGGTCGGAACTTCCGGGGTTCTGCCGCATTTACTACGGTACTTGTTTTATGGTGAAGGAATGCTGCTAAAGCCAGGTACTGTACTATTGGAGCCTCTCTCCGCCTCAGAGTCGTGAAATCACAGCACTCACGTGATACAACACTAGAGCTAAACTGAATTAAGATTAGGCAGTTTGGATCTTTCTCTTCCGCAGCCTTGGTGCATACAGATCACCGTTCATTCCTCCCTCTCTTTGCTCTCGTACTCCTAGCATCACACTTTAAAACTCCGACTATCATCCCTCGACCACCAGACTTTCACCATGGCGCCACAAGATTCTTTCATAGATGATGAGGAGGACACTTGGTACGTTTGCCTTCTTGGTCCCTGGGGCGCGCTCCCCCCAGAACCTTGCGTCCTCGGGCAACATTGGGTACCTGAGCTGACAACCCTGGCAGCCCTCTCTGCATCGAAGAGTTTGATCTCTCTGACCGAAACTTCCGACCATGTCCCTGTGGCTACCAGGTACGATCAACTGATGGCACCCTCCGCCGTTGTTGGCTTCTTGCCACGTCGCGCTAACCCTCGCATTGCAGGTCTGCCAGTTCTGTTTCAACAATATCAAGAATAATATGAACGGGCTCTGCCCGGCATGCAGACGACCATACGACGAAAAGACTATACAGTGGAAAGTTGTCACTACAGAGGAGTATGTTGAGTCCTGCCTTGACAGAGGTTGCCACGCTGACGAATCCAAGGGTTGCTGAATTCCGCCTTAGCATCCAAAAGAACCAGAAAAAGCGTGCCCAAGAACAACGACAAAAGGAGGTTCAGAAACGCGAAGCCGAGAAGGAGAACCGCAAAAATCTCATCGGAGTGCGGGTTGTCCAGAAGAACCTGGTCTACATCACCGGCCTAGCCCCGACCGTGCGCGAAGACGAGTTGCTCAAGACGTTACGAAAGCCAGAGTTCTTTGGCCAATACGGAAACATCCAAAAGATATCCATCAGCAACCGAAAGAGCTCCGACGGCCAACATCAGTCACTGGGGATCTACGTGACTTTCGAGAGACCTGAAGAGGCGACGCGTTGCATTCAGGCTGTCCACGGATCCCAGAATGGCGACCGGATGCTCAAGGCTCAGCACGGTACAACCAAGTACTGCTCAGCCTGGCTGAAGAATGAGAAGTGTAGCAACCCTGGATGTATGTTCCTCCACGAAGAAGGCGACGAGGAGGACAGCTATTCGCGGCAAGACCTGTCGTCTATGAATAGTATTCATACGCAACGGCCTTTGCCCGGAGGTGGTTCACGGTCCGTTTCTCGGCAACAAGCTCCGCAACCTACTCCGCCACCCGTGGCATCCCATCCCATGGCACGGTCAATTAGCAAAGAAGGCTCCGAAAGTGGTGCTGATGGATCCGCCTTGCCGTCTTCTGCGAACTGGGCACGGAACCCGCAACGCAGTCGTAGAGGCAGCCACGCAACCAGTGGTGCGGCGTCGAGTCCTGCTGTGTCGACCTCCTTGCCAGTTACTGCAGAGGCAGTCCCGGAAGAAGCCGTGGAAGATGAAGAGGAGGAGGCAGAGGCCGAGTCATCGACCACCCAGCAAGAGGAGCCCGAGCCTACTCCTTCAGAGGAGCAGCCCAAGGGCATCCCCGAGAGCTCTCTGAAGGCTTTGTTGAGGGCTCTGCAAGCCTGCACTCTTCCTGGTCTGGTCAGCGCAGAGGTGGAGGACCAAAACCCTCCCATGTTTGATGTTCGTGGTGGCGAAAAGCGAAAGGCCATGCGAGAGGAGGAAGACTCTCGACTGAGCGGAGAGCAAGAGGAGCAGGCCGAAGTTCGTGAGCCCTCTGAGGGTGAACCAGAAACTGGTGGAAGCCTCGCCCTAGGAGGAGAGCCAGAGGATCGGGATGCCACAAACGACAGCTTCGAGCAGCGACGGCCGAGCACCCAGCCTCCGATCCAACGCAACAACACCGATGGTATTTTCGGACCTGCCCTGACCGGATCCAATTTTAACCAGAACTCAGGCAACACAGTGTCTCGATCGATGACCCCCCAGCAGCTCTTCCTTCGGTCTCAGAGTGGTTTTAGCGACCAAGCCCCGCCTGGGATCCCCAACCAGGGCGGTAACTTCCAAAACCAGGGTCACAATCGCCAGTCTTCCAGGTTCAGCTTCGCAAACGACAACCAGGCCTCTGCGACCAACGTCAAGTTGGCCGCAAACCCGCGCATCATGGCTCAGCAGTCGTCTATGATGCCGAACTCTTTCCAATCTCAGGGCAACAACCAGTTCTACGGTGCTTCGATGCCGGGGCCACCCCCCGGTCTCAAGTCCACCGGCACACCCCCAAGCATGTTTGGCCAAGGGTTTGGAGGAGCCGGTTTTGGGGGCGCTCCCAAGGACAACTCGAACGAGTTACTACAGAGCCTGATCGGACGGAGTCGTGGAGGCATCAACCAGGCTCATGATGCGGGAAAGCGTGAGTACATGATCTCTTCTTTTTCCAACCAGTACCCACCTTCCTCTACCTCCACCCCAGCTCCTGCTTCCGGCCTCCTGGCGTCGCTCTATGGTAATCAGCCTGGAGCATTCCAAGATATGGGCTCCAAGCAGAAGAAGAAGGGGAAGAAGCACAGGCATGCTAACACTTCCTCCTCTGGGGGGAGTGGTTTAGTAGATCTTGCGGACCCGAGTATCCTTCAAGCGAGAATGCAGCACCAGTCCCAGGGCAACGCCGGGGTCGGACAGGGACTGTTCGGCGGTCAGAGCCAAGGTGGGTACAACCCTAACATGATGTATAATGCTGGTTACGCGAGGTGGTAATTTTGGTGCCATCATAATCCGACAGGGATGTATAAGCATGTCATTTTGGTTTCCTTTGCTTGATGTATAAAGGGCGGAGGGGCGTTTATTGGCATTTCAGAGATGGGGCACAGATGCCCTTCATCTTCTCCGGGGGATACGAGTCACAAGCGCATTTTGATTCAGCCGGCATTTGCGAGATCAAGGCCGCTAGGGAGGCCACGTTTTGCACCAGGCGTCAGCTTTGTTCTCTTGGGAATCGAGACCATCTCGGCCTCGTTCCGACTTTCTTCACAGGGTCGACAATCGACCGCACATTGGGGTTCAAGCCAGGCAAGCCACCATCGTCTTCCACAAACCCCTTATGTATGTTAACAATGTTGAATTTCATCCGCCTAGGCTGGGCGACATTTTGGTCAGAAATAACAACATCAAACCTCTATTTTCTCCGAACTGCCTTTCTCTTCAATCATTATCCCCCGTGGAAGACGATGATGGACGTCGTAGTATGATTCCCTAATCTCATGTATATAAATGGCGTATTAGTCCCGTAGTTGTCGTGTTTTGTTTTGCTTTGTTTTGTTGCGTTCGTCTTCTTGAGCTGTTGGAGCATCTTGCTAACAGGCGTTCAGATGACGAACTTCCCTCTCTTGATGAGGCGTCCAACTCGGTCGACGCTTTAGTATCCGACGAGCCCCTTCTCCCCGCAGCCGAAGTGGAGGGCCGCCGATCGGTTCCTCCTGGCCTGGCTATTCCTCCTGGGCTTGCGAACATTTCCAGGCCTCCATCTACCCAAGGTCACTCTAGGTTTGGATATATCGTCCCAGCACTGCCCAAGGCCCCGCCGCCTGGACTGTCACAAGGAGCCTTGACTCCAGATCAATCACCGCGAAAGCCAGCAACCCCTGATTCAGAGGCGAGGAGGAATATTAGAACGCTTGCGACCGAGAGCGGCTTGTCACGGGAAATCTCTCAGTCGTTTGCCAGGCAGTCCAAGGGAAGCGCCCTGCAGGACGAGGACTTCCCGGCCTTGGGATCCAGACCAGCAACACCAACACCCAAGGCAACGCCAAAGTCCAAGAAGCAGGCCGAAAAGATTGTGGATAGGCTTCTAGCAAAGACGATCCAGGAGCCCAAGTCTGCCGAGAAGAAGAGACCAATTGCCGTCAATACTCAGATTGCAAAGGCCATCGCTCATCCTGGTGAGACTTCAGCTAGCACCGAGAGGTCAATGGCCGAAACATCGGCTGCCTTCCCGCCTCTCCCAACCCCTGGGACTGCTGTCTCGTCGCCTATCACTCGATCGGCCCCAAAGACGTTGCGAGTCTTGCCGACACCCAAGACTGAGATCCCCCCGCCTGCGTCCCCGGCGTTAACCATGGCCTCGGTTGCCCTTTCTGCGGCATCAAGAGCAATGTCCGCCTCATACTACAGGTCCGACACACCTGGAAGTGAGATGGTTAGCGACAGCGCTTCCGTGGTGTCCGCCTCTGTGACGCATTCTCGCGCCAGCTCGCCGCCCCCGAGCAAGGTTGGTGCTGCAGCGGTTCGGATCACAACCAAGAGCCAGCAGAGGAAGCAACGCAAAGATGCTCTGAAGCAAGAGACAAAGCTTATTGCCGAGGTTGCACTGACAGAGGCTGAGGTGGTGCATGCCCCAGTCCTTGGACGCAAGAAGAAGCAGAAGAAGGAAAAGCCCGTCAAGGCTGTGGCCCAAACTCAGACTGCCACGCCTGTCCCTAAGGCAGTCAAGCATGAGGCTCCCAAGCAGGAAACTCCCAAGCATGAGGCTCCCAAGCATGAGGCTCCCGAGCATGAGGCTCCCGAGCTTGAGGCTCCCGAGCTTGAGGCTCCCAAGCATGGCGCTCCTAAGCATGGCGCTCCTAAGCATGAGGGTTCTGCGCTCAACCTTGTTGAACAGAAGAGGTTTGTTGGAAAGAGGGCGGAAGATGAGCTTGCTATGTTCCAGTCCGCATTGATGAAAGTAGCAAAGCTGGGCAAGGGGAAGGGCAAAGAAAAGGAAAAGGAGAAAGGAAAGGGGAAGGAGGTGGTGGCAATGACCACACCACGATTTCCCAAGGGAATCGTGTTCGAGATTTCCGAGATCGAGCTGGCCGAGCATGTCGAGAAGGCTGAGCAGGCCGAGCAGGCCGAGCAGGCCGAGCGGGTCGAGCAGGCCGAGCAAGTTGACTCGGCTGAACAGGCTGAGCAGGCTGAGCAAGCTGAGAAGACATACCTTGGCCCAGGTTCGGTTTTCGCTGACCTCAGGAAGGCCTTGTGGACACCCACCGTCGACAAGCTGCAAATCATCAAGCCCATTACCGGTGGCTCGTCCCGTGCTGATCACAGTGCTGGCAGCCACCCCGCCAAGCAGGTTGGACACTGCAAGGACTGCTCATGCAAATGTGGAGAGATTCAGGACGAGGACCTGGCTGCCCTGCGTGCTGGCAAGCCTGTTCGCAAGCAGTTCCACGTCGACGGCAGCCGCATGCTAATCACTCCCAACGGAGACTGCGTCCGCGGCTTGACCCCTGAGGAGGAAGATGCATTCCTCGAGCTGCAGGCCGCCATTGCGACCACGGCAGAGAACCCTGGCGCCTTCATCGCTCCCCGACACCAGCCTGGAAGCGGCGCCTTTTCGCTCATCAAGGGTCGTGCTGTTCCCAACGGCCGTCCCAACATCTTCCCGGCCACGGCGCAGCCCCAGTCCCAGGATCCCATCGGCAAGCTCCAGCGCGAAGACGCCCTCAGCTACATCAACCAATACGTCCTCCCGCGCCTCAACCTTGGTGCCACTAACATGGGGTTTCCCAAGGGCGCCTCCCCGACGAAGGACGCCGCGGCCGCGAGCCTCAACTCCCTCGCCCCGTACTTTTACGGTCCCGATGCCGCTGCCGGAGTTGGTATCTACAGCCCGCCCGACGGCGCGCGCAACATGACAGACTTTGGTCCGGCCGGCATGCAGGCCGATGAGCGTGGCAAGACTATCGGCATGGGCGGTATGCCGCTGATGAGTGTTGAGGACGCCGAGGGCGCACTGGCGGCTGCTCGCCGCGAGACAGAGAAGTTGGAGAAGGGCCTGAATCAGGTGATTCGTCGCAACAGGCGTCTTCTCATTGGAGGAAGCAACTAATCGCGATATTGTGTGAGGAGTGTTTACACAGAGGGAGCAACACAGAACCCCCATGGCCAAAGAATGGCCCCCCATCAACTGTCAATATATATGTAATGATTTAATCACGACAAAGGAGCAGAGCATGTTCCAAATGGAGTAGATAGGCATGGATCAGTGCCATCTATTTGGTTGTACATGTCACTCGACGTTTAACGAATTGATGATACCTATTGGTAACTGCCGTGGTGCGGCAGAATACCTTCACTTCTTCTTCTCTCCTCGATACTTGTGTGAAATCGTAAATCATCCGCTCCATGTAATTTCCAGATTGATCGCCGACGCGTATTGATCATATCCTAGCCTTCACATATGTCCCAAATGACAATAACTAAATATACATAGGTCTAAACTCGTGCTGGAGTTTCGTCCTAGAGTCTTGATTGAATAACTGGTAAATCGCGGGGTGTCATGAATCCTTCTTTGTGTTCTCATCGTGATGCGCGCTGTTGGACTGGTGGTGTTGTGTGTCCCAATGGTGATGAGCCTGGGGCGGGTGCGGCTGACAGTGATGGGCATCTGCGTGGCCACTGCCATGCATCCTCAACTGTCGCCTTCTCTCCATGGACAAAGATTCACGTAGTCGGTCTGTGAGTCTGTCGAGGATCCACTCGCTCTCTTCCTGGCTACCCATCAACGGGCTGCGATTCCCAACCCAAGACCATGTCGCTCCCTCGTATTCGCTATCTTGCTGGACGTGGTCGTGTTCGTGGTCGTGGTCGTTGCCATTGCTGTCGCTGGTGTCGTCATGGCGGCCTTTACGGCGATGTTTATGCCTTTCATTGGGCTTGGCCTTGCCATGTGTCTCAGCACTGCGCTCATCCTCACCGATGAGCTTGAGGTACCACGCCCACTGGTCAAAGGTATATCGGTGAGGCTTGCTTTCTTTGAGGTGGCCTGTGATGACCTGTATCTCAGATACGAGGAGGAAGTGGAAGTCAGTGCCTACGGGCAAATCGTCCAGGGGATCACGGAGGCGTGAGAGCGATCGTCGGACCTTGGCGGTGAAACTTGACAGGGTACGCTCATGCTCTGGCCGCTGGTGCATTGCAGCTTCATGCTCGACGTCGGAGTGACTGGCGCGACCCCTCGCGTCGTCCTGGGTATTGTGCCGCTCAGATTTTGTCATCGGTTGAGAAAAGGGGTGTTTTACGCCAGTCTCGGAATCCAGAGGTTTGGGCTCTGGCAGAACATGGGTTGGAAAGACCTTGCCGCATGTAACCTTCTGCACAATGTGCTTCACGTTGTTGAAAAAGTCCTCTTCGCCAGGGAGAATGGTGACGTTTCCTAGTCGCAGAGTGCCGTCTCGGATGAACTTGACGACCGTGTCGCCGGCATTGGAGATGAGAACCGTCATGGTGGGCAACGCGAGAAGAGACCAGAAGACGAAGAAGGATTTGCCCGAATTCGATACGGGAGTGATATCTCCATATCCGATGGTGGTGAGAGCCACGAAGCAAAAGTAAAAACCTGTGAAGTATGTCCAGTTCTGGTAGGGTTTCTCGCTCTTGACGAAGATCAAGGCACCTACGAGCCATAGAATGAGCCACGACCCGGTGGAGATTGCCATGGCCATCCATCTCCTGCGAGACGACGACTGTGCCTGGATCTGGCGCATCAACGCAAACTCAGCCTTGCGCCGTTCAAACTCAGTGGCCGGCAGCTTTTCTGACCGAGGGCCTTGAGAGAGGCCTGAATCTGCACGAATGGGCTCAAGAATGTCGTCGTCGCCGTGGCGAGTCATGGTCCGGACCATTTTACGGCGCTTCTTCTCTTCCATACGGGCGTCAAGGCGACGCTTTCCACGATCAAGTACAAGGCTCCGAATGGAACCAATGACCAAACCGAGACTGATAACGCCGACGAGGGCGTACGGCATCATGAGGGCCCGACCAAGATTCGTTGACGGGGTGATATCACCGAAACCAACAGTGAAGAGGGTTACGTCAGCCCAGTAGACGGCATCGAGGTAATTCCAGCCCTCGATGTTGGAGAATACCAGGGCGCCGAGGAGAAGATATACGAGGAACATGATGGTCTGCAGCATGAGGGTGCGTTGGCTGCGAGTAAGCATGAAGTCCTTGTCGTAGTGGCCAGTCACAGCGCCGTAGAAGGTGACAACCATGAGAGAGGCGTCGAGGAAATAGAGTATGGCGGCCCAGACACCGTACCAGAAAGCCTGCGACCAGATAAGCTCATCTTCCGGAAACTTGAGGCCTTCGAGGAGAGGCCCAGCTGCGGTGGAAGTGAGGATGATCAGACATATGGATGAAATATACCTAGTGCAAGTTTAGTATGAAATAGGACTGTAACAGGCATGGGGGTCAGTACCATCCTATGATGGTAATGGGTTGAGCGATGCTGAAGCGAACTCGTCTTGCCATGTTGAGGAGTAAGAAGACGTTTGAGACGAGGGCGACGACAAGCTGGATGGCATTGACGATGGTCAGCCTAGAGAGGTGCTTATTAACGATGATGTTGCTTTATCATGATGGGACAAATTCATAGCAAGTATTGGACAGGGATACATGATACATACCATGCCGGGTCGGCGACGAAAGTGGCATCTTGAACTTCCGTCCCGGGGGTTAATTGTTGTCGCCAAGGACGGACCAATGCGCAGATGCTGAATGCTGAGGCTACAGGGCCGAGAGTGCCTGCGATCATGGGGAACGCCGATGAGGCGAACCACCAGCGTCTGAGCAAGATATCACCAAAGTTAGACTAGTCGGTCGACAAGACGAGGAACGGCTATGCACGTCGATCTCATGCGAGACGGGACTACGCTTCTTCGAGTGTTAACTTACGTGGGCTCGAGATGAGCATCGTCATTGGAAAACTTCTTCTCGCGCGTGGTACAGCTCTCGACGACATCGGCGTCGCTTTCGATGATATCGCCCAGCCCGCCGTCGTCCATGGTGGAACCACAAGCTCCGCGTGCCCGGGGCGTGATGTGGCGAAGAGGCGCCAGCCAATGGAGAGGAAGAATTGAGGTCGTGAAGCCAAAATAGTAAGAATTGGAAGACTGGTTAACAGCCGGCCTGGTGTTGTAGCGGGTGTCGCAGCGGACAAAGGCCAGACGGGGGGTCCCAAAGAATGGAACGTGGATGCAAGATGGGCTCTTGGCAAAGTTGATCGGCGCTCGTCGGCGAAGACTTGGCATGGGGAGGCGGGAATGCAGGCGTCAGTGGAACGCCCCCAGATTCGATGCAGCGATGACGTCGTGGTCCAATTGGATGCAAACGTGGTTACAGCGGCACGCTTCCTTAGACGGTAGCGGCATTAGCTGCGCGCTACAGCATCTCCCGGCCGCTAACAGAGCGTTGCCATGTACTGTTGCTTTTGGCCTCTCGGCACTGTGTGGCAGTGGTGTGCATAAAAATCTGGAGGTACCTGGTCAGTGCGCATCGGGACGATGGATGTACCCTGTGCTGCCGGGTCCACTCAACGGTGCACTGGATCTCAGCGAACTAGTGATTCTTGCCAGCGTAACTAACGGAGACCAGGGCGCCAGCCATCAAAAAGTGAGTTGCCGACGACAACACAACAACGAGATCTGACGGATGAGGGATTCGAACCCTCGCCTCTTTCGAGATGCGAAATCCTTTTTCAAGACCAAGATATATTCTTGAGTCGCACGTGTTAGACCACTCCACCAACCCGCCTCTGATGCTACGAGTTCGCGAGCATCGGAGGTATTGTAGACGCGAATAGCCCAGCAAACGAAGTAGCAAAAAGAAACAGTAAAAAAAGACATAATCTTTGACGGATGAGGGATTCGAACCCTCGCCTCTTGCGAGATGCGAAATCCTTTCTCAGGACCAAGTTTTTCTTGAGTCGCACGTGTTAGACCACTCCACCAACCCGCCTATGACAGATGCAAGAGTTGTTCATAATTATGCACATGTATGTGGTGTTTTGTGCCCGGTCCACAAAACAACTCGTGAACAATTGTGTCGCTGCTAATTTCACCCAAGACGCGACCAAACGAAGCCTTCCTCAACACGTGCCAGATCCAGCCACCCCCCCCCATCACTCCGATTTGCTATTAGGTTAAGCCGGCACAAATAGGTTCTGTTGGTATCGGTTGTTGCTAGTTTCGTATCCGTTCTCGGACCCCCAGCCGCGTCTTCATCGCTGCAGGTGGTTGTGTTGTCTTCGTGTCACTGGTGTCGGTTATGCAGTAGCAGCAGCATGCGAGGATGCCCTCGTACTCCAACACTCCGTGGCTGCCACCTTTCTACAACTCCATTCACCCTCAGGTCACGGCGTCCATTCAACACTCAGAGCCATGATCGCGTTGAGGTACAATGCGGCTCAGCTGGAAGCGTTACCATCGAGTAAGGACTCCCTTCCATATCCATCAACCTCTTGAGCACACTTAGGCCAACGCCATTATAGTCTCCTCAACATAGCAAAGCATCCCCCATGCTCACCGTTCTTCATCCACCTCCCTCCCTTCCCCCAAGTTGACGGGCTTCCTGCCCCGTTACCCGAGTTTCTCCGGGGGAAGCCAGTTGCCAGCATCAACTATCGATGGACGTCCCCTGTTGCCCCAGCTTCTGTAGGTGGTGATTCAGATGTGGCCTCGCAGTGGCCGATGCCCATCCACGACACCTGCTTCGCCTATTCTTGGCTTGTGCAGAATCTGGCGCCGGAGGGTCAGAAGCGACGGGACATTTATGTCTATGGCTCTCACATAGGCGGAAGCCTAGCCACCTCCCTCTCTTTGACGGAGACGCATCCCCACAAGCGATTTGCTGTTCGAGGCTTCATCTCCTACAATGCCATTTATAACTGGACCATGTTTCTTCCAGACCATCCGATTAACCGGCCATCCAAGCGAGCCAAGAACCCGGCGGCACGCCCAACACCGGTTGAAGGCACGCATCTTCATCGCCTTCAGGAGCTGCTGCCGGATTTATTCAGGTCCCCCGAGGACATGTTTGATCCGTTTGTAAGCCCGAGCACATTCTTTCACAACCCCGGGATTCTGATACCGGAGTCGTACTCCATCTCGGGGGAGGAAGCCGCAGCGCTCGAAGCCTTGGTCAACCCAGATTCTGCCCTGCAAGAGCCCAAGGTGCCCCGCAAGTCTCACCTGATGTTCCCGCCGCGCGCATCGACGCTCAAGATCCCGGAGTCTTTGCTTTTGTATGACTCACCAACTGTGGCTCCGTCAGCCAAGCAAGGACGACGAATGGTATCGACGGGCCGAGGGAACACCATGGAGAGTCAAGCTCTTGAGTTGGTCGAACTGATGAGGCGAAGCATCGAAAAGGTCGAGCTCAAGGAGCGTAGTAAATGGGACGACGAGGTTGCTAGCTGGGATGATGAGACGGAGCGCAGAGTGCAAGCGTTGGAAGTTGGGGATGAAGGAGAAACATTAGAGCTGAACAAGGTGGGAGAGGAAGCGATTCAAGACTGGCTGGCGGACAGAATTCAGGATGACAGGATAGATACTGGAGTGATAGAATAATACCCAGGCTTTCGCATGTGCGTGCTCTGCTCTGACGGGTCAATTATAGATATCTGGTTAAGGGCACCTGTATCGCAACTCTTCCTTGGTGCACTGGCGCTGCGGTAGACGGCCATGCACACAGGTGGCATTCATCGTGGGGGCGGGATGGCACTAACCAGATCCCAAGGCGCACTGGAAAGCTTAACGGGTGGAGCTGAACTGATAGGCCAATTCGGGAGACGGTCTGGACACGCTTATTCTGCGACATTCGACCCTGGCTGCGAAGGGGAATCCTGACGCAGCAAACAAGAATTGGCACGGTATTGTGCATTAGCAGCATGTAGCAGCAGGGGTCGTGTCTTGCGCAGACTGTGATGGAGCAAGCTGAACGTTATCTCTTTGCAACATCCTCATCAAACAGAGCCCGGGATGCTGCTTGCGGGAGTGGGAATGAATGGTGGACAGTGAATGAGGGAGGGAGTGGGTCAGCCCGCCATCTCGATGAAATGATAGCTGCCCGGACAGCGCTTGAGGGCTTCGTATTTCATTTTGTCATGGCGTGGGCTCGCAAGGCGTGGTAGGTACTTCGGACGCACCCATCACGGAGCACTGCCAAGTACCAAGTACAGTACTTGGCAGAGATGCATGTCTGAGATGACGGAATGGGGGTCCCTCATCCCGCCGCAACCACGGTCATCACAGGGTCCCTTCATCGACTGCTGCTCTCCACGGCAGCCTCGTTTCGGCTGGCTTCCCCTTAATACGGAATCACGTATCCATGAGATACGTTTGCATCATACCGTATTTATCACGCTCACTGTATCTTCGGTTCGCTAGCAGATTGCTACGTCATGTCACGTCACGTCCACTCATCACCGTCCGGCATGCAGCGCAGCACGCTCTGGACTCGCAGCGAGATTACCGGCGTTTCTGAAGCTTCCAGGCACTCTGCCCAATCTCCCAGGGGGGGGGCCGCTGCAAGTACTGTACCTCCTGGAGGGGCTAGGAGGGCGCCAACCGCCAACAAACAGGGACTCTCGCCTACTATAATTATAGTGAGGTGGAGGCCGTCCCGCCCCGCTGCAAGGCCCGCGGTGGACCCCTGGTGCGGTCTCGGTCTCGACTTTGGAGGGACTTGCATGTTGTTCAGCGGCTGCCGGGTCTCACTTGCTGGTGGTTGAGTCGCTGCGGTTCGCTGAGATTTGCTGACAAGACACAATGGATGACAGACAGCATGACAGTGAGACACACGCACGCGCGCTTGGCTGATCCGACCCAGGTTTCACCTCTTGTCCCGGATTCTCCCAGACCCAGGTCCGGCAGGCCGTCTTCGTCGCCATCTCCGTGCCTTGAAGCCTCAGGTACCTCCCGCCAGTACAGGGAAAACGGGAAAAGCTCCGCCTGGAACGCCTACGTGCCTCTCCCCCAATCATCTCATCTCCCCTTCCCCCTCTCTGCCATCTAGACCTCCCCCATCGGACCTCCTCTTCTACTTCTTCCTCCTTCAACACCATAAGTCACTGGCAGCCGGACCTCCCAAACATCTCCCATTCCCTCAAGTATTCTTCGGTACGTCAACCTCAGCAGCGCCTTGCAGACGTTTGATCTCTCCCCGCGCTGTCGTCCAGAAGCTTATCTTCCCGTCCACAAATAAACAAGCTTCTAGTCCAAGAGCCATTCAAGCTAACAAACAACCATCTTTAGACATCCACGAATTCTCCCTCAGACTCACCATCCGTCAAAATGCCCGGCATCCGTGAGTGCCCCCCCTCCGTCATTCGACTTGCGCCCGATACACTGCTCAACGATCCATCCCTTCTCTCGAACGCGCCATACCTCCTCCTCGTTGCTGACATGATGCGCCAGCTCTCCACGCCCTCGATAACTTGAAGGCCAAGCTCAAGGCCGCCTTCAAGAAGAAAACGGCTCCCGCCGAGACAGCTCCCGCTGACAAACCCGTCGAGACCACTGTCCCGGCCACTGAGCCCACCAGCACTGAGCCTGCTCCCCCGGCCCCTGCCAGTAAGTTCCGCCCGAAATGCTGCGAGATGCGGATATCTTCCTAGAAGGACTACCCTAACCACAATGTTCCAGCTGAACCTGTCCCCCCCGTCTCTGATCCCACGAAGGAGGAGACTACTCCCGAGGTCAAGCCTGAGGCTCCTGTCGTGTCGGAAGCCGCCAAGACTGAGGAGGTTACTCCTGGTACGTTGACTACAATATTCCACTCCCGCAGAGTCGAATTTGGCTAACGCGTCGAATAAGTTGTTCCTCCTACCGAGCCTGCCAAGGTTGACGCCGCTCCCCTCACCGCGGCCGTTGTCCCTACCGAGACCGCCAAGCCGGAGCCTGTTCCGGCTGCGGTCCCCGCTGTGGCCACAGCCGCCGTTACCGAGACGCCGGCCCCTCCTCCCGTCACCACCACCCCGGCCGTTGTCACTGAGGCCCCCGAGGAGAAGAAGGAAGAGGCTGCTCCTCCTGCTCCCGCCGCCGCTGCTGTCCCGGCTCCCACTGCCACTGCCTAAACGCTCCTCGGTGTTGCTCCTATCCGTGCCAACCTGCAAGCTCACTCAAGTATGTTGATGTCGTGGGGATGTTGAATGAAGGGCTAGCATGGGTGTGTCCGAGTAATTGTGGATGTGATGGGGGGTGGACGGAAGCTATTCGTTGGTTTTATTGTTGCTACAGACCTGCTGCGGTCTGATTTCCTTTTTGTGCTAGTTGGCTGGATACCCTGGAGAGAGTGTTGCTATGTGCTTTGAAGTCTATACCCTGCCTTTTTGTCTAATGCACCATGCTCTCTATACTCTCCACTATCGTCGCATCACTCACCACAAGCGTTATAAGCCGATCGCGCTCGTGATGTACACAGTGACTGTAGCTCTCGGCGTGAGCAAATTCCGGCTCTACAGGCGGTTCGGGTTCAGCTCTTACAAGATTTGCCAAGACTTAGAAAACCTCCCGAACGGCTTAGCGGTTGGCTGATCTATTGGCTGATCTCTGTCTGCTGGTTGGAAGTGATGCAAGGTCCTTCATTTCGTAGGTATATATAGTCCATAATTCCATCTAAGGAGGTTACCTTGCCCATGGAGCTTTGGTCATGGTAATCTGCGCGCTAGTTGATCCGGGGTCTGCTGAGTTCCCCTGAACTGGCCGCGATGCAGGTGATCCAGTACTTGGGGCCGGAGGCGGGACCCTTGAGTACGGAATTCCAGGGCCTGGCGGCGCTGGCATCCTCGTCGCCTGAGCCCACGGCGCCGCAGTCCCAACCCCCGACGGCGGTGGGGGAGCCATAGCTGCAACAGTGGGCTGGTTGACCATGTGGACGCTCTGGGTCGGTGTCGCAGCGTTCGGGTCGGTGTCCCAGGAGAATAGCGAGCCAAAGGGGAAGTGTTGGACGACGGGGAACTTGGACAATACCTCGGCGTTGAACATCTTGATCATGCCCTTGTTGATCTTGCCCCAGCCGTCCCGGATGCCCGAGATGTCGAATAGGATGGGGCTGTGCTCCCAGAAGGGGCCTGTCTTGACGTCGTTGATGAAGCCGATGGCCGCGAAGTACATGTTGGTCTGGCGGTAGTCCTCTACGACAGCCGCTTTGGTGACATCGCTGGGCTTGGGGGCTCCCTTGACGGAGCCCTCTGTGGGCATTGAGTCGTTGTCGTTGATAGGACGGGTGAACTGTGCGGAGCCGAATATGTAGGGCATGAAAGCGTGGTCGTCCAGACCCCAGACTCCGTGAGAGCCGGCGGGTTCCAGGGTGTAAGTCAGGATGAGTTTTCTCACAACCCGCAGGTATCTGTAATGGTTAGCTGTGTTGACAACCCTGGACGTTGAGTCCTGACTTACGGCTCGATGACCTGGAGAACGATCTGCCGCTCGATCTCACCACCCTGGTTCCCGTCCATGAAATATCCTAGCTTCCATAGACACCCCAAGAAGGCTACGAAGCTGAGTTCGTGTCCCGTTCCATAGTCTAGTCGTTGCACACTTCCAAATCCGCCCAAAAGATAGCTAGACACCTCTTCCTTAGCGGTGCCCCCGCCAAGCTGCACAGTCTCGCCTAAGGGACCGTCGTTCAGAATCTCATTCAGGCGCTCCTCAAGGAGAGCATACCACTTCCGATAGCTCACATTGCCAAATCGCCGAGGGCCAGGATCCGGAGGAGCTTCGCCGATGAAGGAGTCGATCTTGGCCAGAAGAGACTGCAGGGTCAGGATGGATGCGGGCAGGGGCACAGCTGGCGGGTTGGTTGTGAGGGGAAAGGTGCGGGGGAGGGGTGAGCTGGCCTGGTTGCGAGGGCAGAGGGCGAGGTTGAGCTGGAGGATGAAGGTGCCGATATCACGATAGGCAAGGCTGGTGAGGAAGCGCGCGACGTCGGGGCCCTCGTGGATGCGCTTGGTGGGCTTGGTGAAGGCGGGCGTAGCAGACGAGAGATCCAGCACCTCGAGAGCTGAGGGCTTTGGCGGGGTACCCGATGTCATGTTTGGGGGAGACTAGCTCGGCGTTGGAGGCCTGATACTTGGTGGGAAGCAAGATGCAAAAGTTGAAGCTGAGAGGTCAAGTTAGGGAGTCCGGAGTTGGACAGTCAGTATGGCGGCGTGTAAGTTACGGGGTATAAGTGCCAAGTTGGGGAGCTCATGCTTGATTTTACTTCTTGTGGTGGCGGAATTTAGTCAGCTGGCTTCCCGGCAGTTGCACCTTGGTGGGTGTTTCAGCAGGGAAAGGATGTATGTGATGTAGGCAGGTGAGGTAGTGTCGAGATGATATCCTTTTAGGATTTAATAGATACCATCAAGTGTATAAACCTCATTTTCCGCCTTCATCAACCAGGGCCAACCAGAAAGTTCAAACTAGTCATGTCATTCTTTGTCTGCGTTAGACTTTTGGAGCTGTGCCCAAGCAATCCCCAAGCTTGAGGCAGGCACTTTAAAGCTCGCAGACCCACTTGCCCCCAGCGCGTCCCGACGCGTTTCCTCGATTCACGTCACTACGCAATTGCCCACCACATTACACCGCCCTCCGCTATCGTTGATATATCACTGTAGTCGGAAATGCGACAGAGCTTGCGGACCCCGAGGCCAATCGCTTGATCGCAGGCAAACCGCCGTTCTACCTACTATATACCACGCCTCCTGCTTAGCCCCAAGATCGACCACCAACGACCACCATGCCTCGCGCGCCTCGACTCAAGACAAAGCCGACGCTGCCGATTTCAAAGTCCAAACCGAGAATCACTAGAAACTCCCTCAAGTCTGTACAGGCCGAGTCGAGCGATGAGGACGACAATGGCATCCCTTCCGAACCAAGCCCGAAGAGATCGGCGTCGGCACAATCGAACCGACCCCGTACTCGATCAGACCCGCCTCGCGGAGGCTTCCAGGAGCTGCCTGCTAGAAAGAGGCAGCGCCGCTTCATGGAGATTCAAGCCGATGTTCCGGAGCGTCGACAGTCCACGGAGGATGTGAATGACCGAGACGAGCAGGAACAAGAGCCCGGCACAGACGACGACGATGAAGATGAAGAGTCAGCGCCTAATAGGCCCGACTTTTTCAAGATTCTCAACCAAGCCATTCTCCCAGACATAGACCGCCCCCAGCCCAATACTGAGGTTGTGGAGGAAACCCAGGAACACGGCCATGGTCAAGAAGACATTGAAGCAAACGAGGCAGAGCAACAACTCCAGACCGAGCAAGCCGAGATGGAGAAAGCGCAAGCAGAACTAGGCCCGTCCACTTCGAACGTGGAACCGTCACAACCAAATCGACAACGCTCAAGGCGGAAGCAAAGCAAAAAGACCCCTTACGGTGAGGTCAGGCACCAAGCACCACGGGGAGGCTCTCCGGAGCTAGGCTCGGACATGCCACATCAAAGGGAGCCCTCGCCAGACAGAGAGCCACACGCCAGCACTGCTCCTGAGAAACCCCCTAGAAACGACTGCGATGGCTCTGATGAAGGCGAGCCTGAATCTGAGCCTGAGCCTGAACCTGAATCCGAGCCCGAACCTGAGCCCGAACCTGAGCCTGAAAAGTCTAGTCTAGACCCTGCGGAGGAGTCTTTCTTCGTCGACCCGCCACAGGAGATGGACGAATACATCACCACTGACATTTCAAACGAGTGTATACTGACTCTCGTTTCAAAAATGAAGTTTGGCGGATGGGCGGGTGACAGAAATTGGGAAGGCGAGTTCACGGCTAAGGAGGCAGAGAGCAAGTCCACTTGGCTCAAGCATCACGAGAAATTCCTCCAACCCAAAAAGTGCAAGGACTTGTTTAAACACCTCTCCTATCTACGGACACTATGCCGCGAAATGCCCGAAGCCCCCGACCTTGAAGCACAATTTGAGTATATCAGGCAGAAAAGCAGCACCTTTCGCAAGTCGATCAAAATCATCGAGTCTCTGGTATCTCATGTTTGCAAACATATCAACGGCCAGATACAATTGGTCACGGAAAAAGCGCCACATGATCCAAACTGGGGCCAAATTGCGGTGGAGACTTTGCACAAAAAGATTATCCCCATGCTTGTTCTTGTACTAAAGGACGGCTTTTTAAAGGGAGGCGCGGTGACGGTCCATGATGGTAAAGCGACTACAAGCGTTTTCACGTCATCGACCTTGCAATTGCCGCTCCGGGTAATAGGATGGCTCCAACGACTATACAACATGGTTATGGGCTATGTTCAGGTTGACCCACCTCGGCCCGCCAGCGACTCTAAGGCCAATGTTCAAAAGGTCAACTCGGCAATGAACCAGCAGAAACAGCTTGGAGAGCATCTATTGAATATGGACAGTGTGCTTCGACAGGCAATTGACAGACTTGCCTATATTGCCATGGCTCCCCAGCGGGAGAAGCTGGCTGCGGAAGAGGCTGCAGTGAGAGCGCTGGCTTTCCAAAATGCACAAGTGCAGAAGCAACAAAAAGAACGCGAATTGCAAACCCGACAGATGCAGCTTTTTCTTGAATCAATCCAGCGGATGAACAAGCCCGAAGCTCCGCTGCGCCAACCGAGCTCTAGAGAAGAGGACCTTAGTGGACAGAGGGAACGCCAAAGACAAGACTGGCAGGCGCAACAAAAGGAACGCCAAGAACAAATCCAACAGATGCAGCAAAGAAAAAGTGAGGCACAAGATCGACAGATGCAGCTCTTTATCGGATCAATTCAGCGGATGAGCAAACCCGAGACTACAGAACGACAACTGAGTGCCGGTGAGGAGTACTTTGAGAAGCATGGAGGATGGTATAAATGGGAAGACGAGCGACTGCTCAACATGATCCGAAGAGTGGAGAAGCCTGATGTTCAGGCGCTAGCTCCTCTTGTGCCTGGAAGAAGGGTGAGAGAGGTTGCGCAGCGGGTGAAGGACTTGCGGGAGCGGATGCGGATCAAGTACGAGACGACGGGAATAGCCCCACCACTATGGTGCTATCAGCCCAAGTAATCCTGTGGATGTAGAGAGGAGTGAGTGATGGTTTGTGTTTCTCAGCGTGATACCCGGGCACCATGGATAGGATTTGATGATGAGTTTTGACGGGGCAATGGAGTTTTATTTTATTGGGAAAGGGAAGCGGGCTATCCGTAAAGCACTTATCGTTCTTGAGATGGGATCGTTATTTGCTGGGACTATGCTCACGGACATTCAATCCGATGCCAACATGCAACGGAGAAACGCGATGTGATATGAATGATGAATGGTAGGCCTGGCATTGGGAGTTGGATCCTACCATATCTTCAGGCTGTTCCTACGAACAGATAACACGTCGATAATGGATGATCATGTCTCATCCGCATCCGCACTAGTATTTCGGTACCTTACATCAAGCGCCCAAGTGGAACTGGGTGGAATCGCAATTGAAACGTCAACTAGCGGATTGACGGCATAAAATCGGCAGAGATTCAGACAGAAGATTCCGGACGAGGCAGCCCAAATATGAGGGATTATATGCATGAACTGGTGTGGTGGTGGTGTCTCGTGGTGGCTCGTGGAGTGTGTCGCCGGCGTTTGTGCCAACGACGCGGTGCCACATCATCGCCCAGCGCGGCGGCCACCATACCATCCGGTTGCCAACGGTCGGGGAGCAGCGCATGAGGGATGCGCGGGGACATGGGACGGACCGGAAAGCGTTGGGCGTTGGGTGCCGGGCGAGCGTTTCATCGTGTCAGCCCGAAGAGAGTGTTGTGCTTACGTAGAGGGACTTTGGGGGTTGTATTCGTTCATGATGCTTTGGTACAGAGTCATGTACAGAGAGAGTCTTGTACAGAATCTTGTACAGTTGCCAGTGCAATATTCATCCCACACATCAGCACATGACAGTGGTTGAATGCCATCCAGCCGCCCCATGTCGTAGAACTGCGGTGGTGGCTGGCCACTGACAGCCACAGTTAATCACAGAGCCCCGCCACACCCGACCAGGCCAAAGTCTAAGACACGCTACCACCAACGGGAGCGAACAAGTAATGAACTCCAAAACCAAGCCAAACCGAATTAATCCACCAGTCCCCCTTTTTTTTCCTTCTTCCCACCTTTAGCTCGACGCGTACCAAACGCGTCAACAGCTTCGAGCTACCCCCATGCGAGGCAATATTTTCTTTTCTTTTCAACGAGACAGTTTTGGCTTGTCCGGTTCACCTGGCGGAATGAGAGGGCAGCCACCGAGCACAAAAACACCACCGGGCGGACGCAGAGTAGCAGCCCGGTGCAGCATGACGGGGTCGCCAGCGAATTCCCCAGTCAGGCGCCAACGGGCCAGAGCTCCCGCCACCTGGGGCAATGGCTTGAAACGGCAATCGATCAGTGATGAATAGCTTAGGGTCAGGTAATCGGGTAGTAAGGTACGAGGTACGGCGTACGGAGAAGTCAGTCGGTCATGGTGGCTCGCATTGCATTGCATACTTAGGGCCCGGTTCGCATGCCGTCCATAGCCCGTCGCCCAACAAGTCAGGCCCGGCTTGGGTAGCTCCCTTCACTGTTCCAGCCTTCACTGTTCCAGCGGTGGTTGCGGTGTCGACGAGCGCTTTCAGGTGGCCCCGGCGGCGTTGTCGTTCAGGTAGTGGCCCGACTCGCAGCGGGAGCGCATCCCGCGTGCTGTCATCCCTCCCCCCCCAAGGGCCCAAACAGCTGGCCCCTGCAGCGCCAACAGGGAGGAGCTCGTGGAGGGGGCTTCGCTGGTCTTTCCAGGGGGGGCCCGTGGGATGTGATAGGGCCGTTGCAGGGGGTCTGACCGGCTGCAGTGGGGGAAGGTCCACAGTTCAGTGAGTCCACCGCTGCAGTCCGCCGCTGTAGTCCTCCGTCCACCACTCATTGCGAGACGAGCCGTGGCCTGTCTGTCGGTCCCTCATCCATCCCCATCCCAAGACCACGTACTAATTACACTACCTTGCCGACTACAACTCTTCCTTGCTTCCCTCCCTCCTCTCCCTCCTCCCGCAAACGAAGCAAGCAAGCCATTCGTCGGCTTTACACATCGGTCTCGTCGTCGTCTCTTGCTCCTGTTGCTGCCTCTCCCCCCGGAGCTCCTTTCCTCTCCCCCAAAAGTTGCTATCCACGCCGTCGAGCGTGGTTTTTGCTGCTGGAGAAAAAAGGGGACACAAGGTGAGATTAAATCCAATCCCGCTCATCATCCCTGACCTAGGCATCTGGAGCCGTTCCCTGTGCTGGTCGCCGTGGCTCTGCGTCGTTCGTCATTCGACTACTGTGCTCGAGCTGCAAACATTCGATACCATCGCTGTAGCCGCGCGAGCTATTAGACCCGTTTCTCGCCCGTCACGGTCCTCGACCATCGCTGACTCCCTCCCTCCTACAGACTACCAACCGATACCCAATCCGTCCCGCCCGCCATGTCCGAGTCTGAGAGCTTCGACGTCGTCCAGCACGACGAGGTCCCCCCCGTCGAGCCCATCGCCGAGGACGAGCCTGCTGCTGAGACTGCTGCTTCCCCGGTTGCTGAGACTGCGACCTCTGTGGCCTCGACCTCGACTCCCACTTCCCCCGAGGCACCGGCCAAGGCGAATGGCGAATCGAAACCCCTCGTGAAGCGCCCTGGAGTTGCCTCCACCACGGCTACCCGTCGCCCTGGTGTCACCTCCACTGCTACAGCCAAGACTGCTGCCAGCACCCGTGCCCCTGGCGGCCTGAGCAAGCCTCCCACGCGACCCCCGGCCCCTACTGTTCGCCGGCCCACGACTGCCACCTCGGTGTCGAGCCACAAGAGCCGCCCCAGCGTGAGCGCCAGCGAAGACGAGAAGAAGTCGACCACCTCCTCGCGAAGGGCGAGCTCCATCTTATCGAGCCCTGGCAAGGCCGCCGCTGAGAGGAGGACTCTCGCCTCGGCCGGCTCAACTACTGCCACCCGACGACCCGGCACCACTCCCACCACCACGACCCCCCGAACCACAACTGCGCGAGCTTCACTGAGCGGTTCCGCCACCTCGGCCACGAGGACGGCTGCTACCCGCGCCGGTGTTACCCCATCCACTGCCGACGCCCGAAAGAGATTGTCTACCGCTGGCACCCCGACCGCTACCGCACGAACTGTCCCCCGAACTGCGGCCGGTTCTGCCGAGGCCACCAAAGAGATTGAGGCATTGAAGGCTAAGCTGGCTGCTGGGGAAGCCGAGATCGAGGCCCTGAAGGCCCAGGTCAAGTCTTCTGAGGATAAGATTGCTGGACTCGATGAGCAGCTGACCAAGGAGTCTTCTGGTGTTCATGATGTCGAGGAGAAGCTTCGCCACGATAACGACGAGGCTGTTTCCACCCTCAAGTCCGAGCACGAGTCGGCCGTCGCCGCCCTCGAGGCCCAGGTTTCCGAGGCGGCTGAGAAACTTGAAAACGCCGAGACTGAGCTCCAGAAGCACCAATCCGACCTCGCCGAGGCTGTCAGCGCCAAGGAGGCGACCGCGGCTGAACTTGAGGCACTGAAGACCCAGCTCGAGACGGCCCAGGCCGAGAGCGAGGAGAAGGCCAGCTCCAGCCAGGATGCCCTCCAGAAGGCCATCGAGGAGCACGCGTCCAAGATTGAAGAGCTCAAGTCTACTCTCGAGGCTGAGAATGCTTCTGCGATTGATGCCCTCGAGGCCAAGCACAAGGAGGAGCTCGACAAGGGCCAAGCTGATAACGCGTCTCACGAAACCGCCATAGCCGACCTGAAGTCCGCCCACGAGTCCACCATTGCCGACCTTCAGAAGAAGATCGATGAGCTTTCTGCCTCTCAATCAGCCCTAGAATCCGCCAGCGACGAGAAGCTCAAGTCTGAGCAGGAGGCCCATACCACCAAGATCTCTACCCTCGAGGCTGAAATCGCGGAGTCCAAGACAGCGCTCGAGGCTGCCGAGAAGGCCACTGAGACCGCTGAGGCTGAGGTCGAGACTTTGACCGGTGAGGTTAGCAAGCTTCAGGCCAGCCTGTCCGAGAAGGAGACAGAGCTGGATGAGGCCAAGCAGGAGCTCGCCAAGGCTAAAGAAGAGGTCGCTAGCCTACAGGCCAAGGCCGAGGAGGCGGAGGCTGCTCTCGCCGGCAAGGATGACGAGATCTCCAAGCTCAAGGACATGCACGACGAGCGCATGAAGATTGTCTCCCGAGATTACGAGACCGAGATTGAGTCTCTCCGAGGTGACGCCTTCTTCAAGCGCAAGTTCGAGGAGCTGGAGAGCCAGCACAACGAGCTCCAGGCCTCATCGTCCGAGGCTACCAAGACCCACGCCAAGGCCCTTGAGGCTGCCAAGGAGGAGCACGCTGCTGCTGTTGCCGCTCTCGAGGCCAAGGAGGCCGAGCACCAGAAGAACCTTGATGCCCTCCTTGCTAGCCATGCTGAGGAATTGGAGTCTTCCAAGACCACTGCTTCTGCAGACAGAGAGGCTCAGATCAATCAGCTCGAGGCTCTGAAGGAAAGCCATGCCAAGCAAATCGAGGTGCTGAAGGGCGATAATGACGATGCCCATCAGAACCAGGTCACGACGCTCATGGCTTCCCATGCCGCTGCCGTGCAGGCCCTCAAGGATGAGCACGCCATCGAGACTGAGGGGCTAGTCAGTGGTCATCTGTCTAACCTGACTGCGGTCCAGGAATCTAGTGAGGCTGATCACGCAGCTGAGATTGCTACGCTCAAGGCTGAGAGCCACGCTGATCGACAGGCCGATGCCACCACTCATGCCGCCGAGATGAACGCTCTCAGGGAGTCGCTTGAGGATGCCAAGGATGCCAGCGACAAGGCCCACACGGATGCGTTGGTCAAGACAAAAGCGGAGCACGAGGCTGCTCTAGCTGCCTTGAAGGCCGAGCTTGAGTCAGCCAAGGCTGATGTGGAGAAGGCTGAGGCTGCAACCCAGGACGCCGTCGACAGGGCTACCTACGAACTCGAGGACAGGCATAACGCCGAGGTTGATAAGCTCATTTCGATGAACGGAGAGGCCTTGGACAGGATAAAGAACGAGGGCTCGGCCGCCAAGAAGGAGCTCCAGGAGCTGAGCGATACCCACACCAAGGCTATCGAGGACCTGATGGCTGAATTCAGGAACAGCAACGCGTCCCTGGAGAACAAGATTGCCCAGCAAACCGCTGCCCACGCCGAGCTTGAGGCATCTCTGAAGGAGGCCCAAGAGGCCCTCGTCGCATCGCAGCAGGAGGTTGAGGAGCTGGCTCACCAGCTTGCCCAGGAGAAGATGGAGCGCATGACCGCTCTCGCCGAGCTGGACGCCGCCAAAAACGTCAAGCCCGACACCTCTGCGGCCGACGCTCTCAAGGAGCAGCTTGTGGCCGCCAAGAAGGCTCAGGAGGATGCTGCTGCTGCCGCTGAGACTGAGCTGAAGTCGGTCCAGAGTGACCTCGAGTCTGCCCAGGACGAGGTGACTACCTCACAGGCCAAGATCTCCAGCCTAAAGGAGGATATTGAGCTGGCACAGAAGGACCTCGAGGCTTACAAGGCTGAGGCCGATGCGAAGCACAAGACCGCCCTAGCTGACTACAACGATCTCAACGAGAGTATGACGACTCTGGTTGAGGAGGCCCAGATCAAGGCCAAGGACCTTGAGGCCAAGCTTTCGGAGACCACCACCAAGCTCCAGGATGGAGAGAAGAAGGTGGAGGAACTCGAGGCTCAGCTCAAGGTCAAGGCCGCCGAGGTTGTCGAGGCCAAGGTATGTTGTGAACTCTAAAGCAACTCCAGGGGCACAGTTGAAGCTAACCCTCCTAGGCCAACGCCGAGGCAGCCAAGCCCAAGGGCCTTGCGTCTAGCCAATTCGCCAACGGAGAGGATGGTGAGGGCGCGGCTGCCAAGGACGACGCGGCGGAAGGTGAGGAAATTGACGATCATTCCTCGGCAGCACTTGCTTTGGTGCGAGAGCCCCTTGCATAACACCATGCTGCTGTGACTGGACCTATGCTAACGTGGACATGACAGATAAGTAAGGCGCGGTTGACGGTGAAGCAAATCGATTCCCTCGATAGGGAAATGAGGGATCGCAACTTGCAGTGAGTATCTTCCGGGTCAAGTTCAGCATAGTAAGGATTTGTGGCTAACATGGAACAGAGCACTAAACTCGATCACTGGTGTCAAACAATTGTCCTAAGCGATCCGCCGTCGATCTATAACCCCATTTGATGCTTTTTTCTTTCGCTATCTACTGTCGTCTTATTACGTCGACTCTTGTGTAATACCCGCGGCCTCCCCTAGTGGAGCTATGAACCGCTCTAGGCGTGTAAGCCGCACACTTTTTGTGCTTTCTTGGTCTGAATAAGGCAGTGTCTTTGGGGGAGGACTTTGTTGGGAACGAGAAACGGGAGGCAGCTCTGTACGGGACTTTCTGTACCTGTAGGGGCTCGCTCTATGTTTTGGAGGAGGGTGGGTGTGTGGAGATTCACAAATACTATGTATGTACGGCTGTCGCTGTTGAGGAATGACGATACCCCTTGTCCGATCGTTTGTTCTGGTTTCGATTATGTCCGTCTCTTCCTGTGTTCGCCTTCTTGTTCGTGATTTGGACGGTATGGGTGACTGGGGGTCTGTATAGAACGCAACAGCTCGCTCCCTTGATTCAGAATGAACGATGTATCCATGATACGAATAATCCAAGATGCGAATTATCTCGCCATGATTATCTTGTGGTTATTTTGCTCTAAGAGGGCCTCACTCTGGCGAGAGATTTGTATTTTCGGAGCCCACATCTCGAGAGAGGACTCGTCTGGACGTCGCAGCGTTCCTCGCAAGTCGGCCGGGTTCGTTTTTCTATCAGTGCCTTAGCTAAATGAAGTACAGTCTCTTTACTTAACTTAAGCCTCTACTAAACTAATGGACCTGGCACATCCAACAAAGTGGTATTTTCTTCGACCTAAAGTCTACGTCGGCATTAGGTCTCACTGAAGAAATAGAATAAATATTTTTAGGAAGAAGAGATACTGAGAATAAGTTTTATTAAGCCATATCGTTCTGAAATGCTATGTGGGGTGTGTGGTTGATGATAATTTCCAGCATTTGAACATCTCCTGACTTGTGCAAATAGTCATGTCCAAGTGGGCAAAGCAGACTCCAATACACCAGTCGACTAAAGTCCGAATCGGTATATTTGATGTCGCATTCTCTATTACAGAACCTTGTAATCGCCAATCGCGAACCGACCTATCACATACGTTAACGCTTCCTGTGATAGTTCCTGAGTCCATCATATATACGATCCTACAAACAACCCCCTTCAATGTATAGTATAACTATCCGGGGAAATTTTCCCATGAAATCCAAGCTCTGCTGTCTTGAAGCATGAGTCCAGTCATCACTTTAAGCTATAATGAAGTCCTCAAACTTTCTCCAGGACCTGGATCTACCATCCGCCGATCTGTATTATCCATGATGTCTATTTTCTCTTCAAAACCTCTATCAAAACAGCTCAAATATAAAGAGTCAGTTAATACGTAGGCGGCTAGGATTAGGACAGACTCCACGTTCGTGATTGAAGGTCTCGGCTGGACAGTCTTAGATATAGGTATCGAATTGCTGCGCGCTAAAGAAGAGGCTACGGAATCCCCCCAATATGTTTGGGCTGCAGGAACTAAAATGCCAGATTATCGCTCCAATACGTGTACATAGTTCCGTCCAGCTACTTCTGGACGAAGAAATGGTTCGAGTTGTCTCGAAAAATCCCTTTCCCGACGGGCGTTGATCAATCACATCATGATGCGTTTGAGTCCCCCTCGGCCCACTCCCCAAATGTATGGACCTTGCTAGCGAAGGACTGCAGTAGCCCCAGGTCTTCGTCGACCACTAGTTCGTTGTGCAAGACATACCTCGAGAGCTCAAAGAAGTCAACTAGAGTGGAAATGGGATACACGTACATGGCTAGATTTAGGTAGTGGCATCTCTCCGAGGTGGCCCTCCAAACACGCTGGAATAGCCGGATGGAATGCCACGCGGCATCGAGCAGGGAACCGGATGTTTCGATATACTCTGATATGGGACACGCAGCTAGCGCCTGAATGGAGTGAAGCCGAATTGCTAACTTGTGTCGAGGACACTCAGGAGGCATAAACGCACTATACGAGTCTCCAGCCTATGCACACCAGTAAAGTCGATGATTTCCTCGTTTACGCCAATTAATTTGACCCCCTCATTGACGATGGGTGGTCGATTGTCCAAAATCGGGGAGTAGAGATTGAGGGAGAGATGGGGTGGCCTGCCCAGGTTCGGCTTGACGGAACCGGGTTTGACGGGTGAGAAGTAGTCTGGGCTGACAGAAGAATGGAACGTGATCCCCTGCATCCTAAATAGAATTATCGATAAGGCACCTAACACGGCAGTTTAGGAAATAAGATATAACCCTTAAAATAATTTTAGTAATTATCCCTCGAGGTTTTTTTTCTTCAGGTTTATTAATAAAGGTCGGTCCGAGGCCTAAGAATACACCCATTCACTGCACATGCTAGGTCCATTGGTTTGCCCGAGGTTTAGCTGAAGGGGCATATACCTACCTGTGTGAGAATGCGAGATGCGAGTGCGAATAGGAATGCTCTAAAATAGTCATCGTGAGGATGAAGAAATCGGCCTCCTCGGGCTTGTGGGTATTGCGAGAGCGAACGTAAAGGTGGGCACAGCCTACTCGGGTGGTGGGTGAGATTCATGTGAGGTTTCAATTGCCGTGGCGTGACGGAGGGTTTGGCCGGGAGATCAGATGCTTGGCCTATTTCATTGGGATTATAAGGCAGAAGTGGGTATACTCTGACCTCATCCTCAGCCAAACGGGGCTACCTGAGAACGGCTTTGGAAGGGAAGGCATCATGGATGACAGCATTGACTGGGGAAACGCCAAGCATGGTCGATGGGGCGTTGTAGGAGCAGAAGCGGACAGGAAGCAGTTTGGCAGGCCACGCAAGCAAAAAAAAAATAAGCTTTAACTTGGGTGGACTGCACAGCGGGAGAGCGCCGGACACCGTTGCGCGGACTCGCCGTGAGGCCGTCGGGGCGGTTATAATAAAACCACACGGCAGGTGCGTTGGCAATAGGTCAATCAGCAAATCATCAGCATCTGTCAGCGGCGGAGTCGGTGGTTCTCGCAGCCGACCAGGCGGACTTTTTCCTCTCGACTGTGTTCCGAGCGCGAGCAGCGGGGCGGCACGCGGGCAAATCGGCGAGGTGGCCCACTAATACCTACTTCTACCCACTAATTGTGGCAATGACGTAGCCCGGATCCTCGGATCCTCGGATTTTGGGCAGGTGCCGTTGGCTGCTGGACGTCACCATTCCCTGATGACATCCACCTCATTCCTCCTTTCTGATCGCTCCACCAAACAGAGTGCGTGCTTAACACTTTAGCACTCTAGTCAACTAGTCAGTACTTGCAGGTTTCACTAGAATGGGGGCCGCGCAGCAGGGAATGGCCTGTTGCCCATAATCAAAAGCTGCTTGGAGCTGCTGAGCTCCGGGCAATCCGCCACCGTCACCATTGACCACTGACCATGGACTATTGAACTACTACTACCGCCATCTTTCATCTTCCATGCTCCGTTGTCCATCTTACGCCTTCATCTGCAGTTCAAACATGACTGCCTTTACCCTCGACATCTAACCGTCTCCATCCCCACCGCCGTTACAATGCCCGAAGTGCGTCGAGGAAGCACCTCCCAACTCAAATCAGACTCGGTTCTCTCCTCCACCGACGCCACTCCCACTTCCATTCCCGCTCCTGCTCCCACCGCAGTCCGATTCTCGACGCAGTCTCTGAACCGACCCGCAATCGCCGTCCGCTTCGACGAAGGCGTTGAACCGCCGCCGCGACGAAATACCATCGGCCCCGATCACGTCGAACAGCCCCGTCAGAGCCTCTCCTACTCACAACGGCCCCAAGCCGAAGCATACTACGACTCGCGAGCCGGCACCCGTGAAGAATACAGGCGCCGTGGCAAGACCCTGCAGGAATACTACGACAGTAACCCGCAGCTACTCCCCCAGTTGCCCTTCACTTGGCATCATGGCCGGAAACGCTGGAGGCTCTTCATCTTCGCATTTCTCGTCTTCGTCGATGCCTCTGCCATCCCGATTGCCCTCTACTATGGCATGCACTATGCTGGCGATGTCCAGGGCTGGATCATCTTCGCCATCGTCACCACCATCTGGGGAGGACCGACTTATCTCGAGTTTGCGATCCGCACACTACGCCTAATTAAGAAGGAGAGGTTTTATCGGCCATTGGGGAGCACTAGCCGCTGGTGCTTTGACACCTTGAACTGGGCGTCGGTACTCACCATCACAGTCGTCACAGCACTGTTCGTCGTGGGCAGTGCTCCTCATATCGTCTGGCTGAGGGTCCTCTGCATGCCTGCGCCAGCTATTCTCTACTGCCTTGGGGGTGTCCTCGCCTTAATTACCCTGTACAGCCGTATGGGTTGGCGCGCTCCGTTCCGAATCAGTTCGACCGATAAGGGAGAGAAGGTAAGAAACGCCCTAATACAATAGCCATTGATCAAAGTTAACCGTCAACCCAGGTATTGCCAGGCGTGTACTACTTCATCGAAGACACCGTGGCAGTCAATGCCGGTGCAGGTCGGCCCTACCGCGAAGCCCTCGCAGCTCGATACCACGCAAGCCCACGCTTCCGACGGATGCTCTACGTTCAGTCTCTCTTTTGGTCGATTCCGTCCATATTACTCGCAGTCCCCCTCACGGTCATTGCTGTCATCCCTCAAGTTCCTGCCACGGTGGCTTACGGTATATGCTGGGCTGTTCCATTTCTGTGGGCGATCCTGTGGGGAGTCATTAGCATAAAATGGTGTAAGAGAGACATGATTCGGGAAAGGTTAGAGTGGGAGGCGGCCGAAAAGGTCCCTACGGATAGCGTCGCGGCGTCAGTAACGGCATAGAAAGAGGTTGGGTTTTGCGCTAGGATTTAGCATGCACAAAAGCGCCACTGCGGTCATGATTTATGGGTTTATGTTGTTGCCATGGATAGAATGCGTCATGCGCCATTTAGGCTAGAATCCTACTTTGGTGTTCTCTCTGTTGTTTCTTCTTACGTTAGATTGACGGCCTCGATATCGCGGAACGGGATCTGTAACATACCCTAGAGTGACATACCCTAGAGTGAGATGTGATACAACCTCCACACGAAACCTCAAATTGTACCGAAATTTGTTAATTCATTCAACTTAATTCGGCAGAGAAGAATGCACCACTTCTTGCATGTGAAAACAAGTTATTTTATTCATTATTGTTCTCTTCTAACCAGTACATGCCATTACGTAGACTATCCACTCCATCTGGTGTAGGCTGGCGTTCGGCTCTGACCAGGCAGATAGAATCGAATTTTCCTCTCCACTGAGACTAATATCGGCTTCACAGCCGAATCATGCCTACTTGATATAAATAGAAAACTGGGATAACGCCTGTTACGCAAGGTTTACAGGTCTATCTTCTGCTAGAGTCGCCTGAATGCCAAGTTTTGTCGTGCTAAACCCTGACGCGTAATGAAAGTGGACGCAGGTGAGAGCTTCGGCGCATCATCGACCGATCCTGGTGATTCTCCAGAAGCGAACTCCACAGACTCCACAAGTAAAACAAACAAAGAGAAGCGAAAGAAGGCGCCTAGTTTGTTCCGTTTCATCTCCATTATATGCTCGGCTCCGTGAGTCAACCGGCTGCCTTGGAACTGAGCTGTCACAAATCCCATGACTCGCCAACATAGCCATGCCGCTCGGCAACACGATGACCTGTTTCGAGCGCGCTCCTCACGAGACGAGACACCTCATTCGGCGCAGTTCCGGCTTAATCCTGCCCCATGACCCTCGTCTACAAGCTCAAAGGTTCGACACGAAGGCTTCGCAACACGAGTTCAGCGTGTTTCCTTGTTCACGTAATCGGAGCTCCATAGACGAACTCAAATCCCTGGACCCTGGTGGCTCTTACACAACTTGATCTCACATCGCGGGAGGTGGGGGGTGACAATTTGCGGCGTAGGATTTAGAGCAGGGCATCCTGAGTCGATCCTTGCAACGAGATCAAGGCCAAGCCGTTCCAAGGCAGGTCGAGCTGCACTCCACATCTAGGCTCTGGACCAGACAGGATGCGTTAGGACATGCTTCAGACATGGGTTTGAAATCGGCTGCCCGCCCTTGCGGCATATGGAAACGAAACAAGTTGCCGACCTCGTTGCTGGCCAGAGGCTGGAGTACCCGGTGGCTGAAAATGCTCGGGGGGGAGTGTCTGATTGTCGAGCCACGGCCTCGTCGCAGCCGACATGTCATGTACTGTACTGGTCAGGCTACGAGTTTGTGAATCCCACCTTGTCTCCAGTTCTTTCCTGCCGCCAAGGCTCTCTCGTGTCACCTTCAAGTCGTCCTCGGGCCCTCTTGTATATCCCTGCCCGATTCGTTCTCGCACTGGCAACTCGACAACTGCATTGAGCAGCTCGTCCATCCCGAAGTGGCTCCCCGTCCCGTCGATGAGCCACAAGCATCCAATGCGTAGCCGCAGCCGAAACCGGCATCTCGACGGAACGCAACGCTGTGTCAGCGCTGTCAAAGCATGCTAGATTGGGCGACCTGCCGCCAACACCCCTTCGAGGCTGCGTTCCCGCCGTTGGTCGCCCCCAACAATCTCGACAGCCTGATGTTTATTCCCGACCGCTGGTCTCTCTTTGCCCAAGAGTGGAGTGGAGGGCTGCAGAGTTGCATTGGCGCCGACTCCCACCTGGATAGCCGAGGCACTAATTTCCTACCCTGGTGATATCTCGATGCGGTCTGCCCACCCCGACGAATCTGGCGTTCGGCGGGAATGGCCGCATGGACTCTTGCTGTGCTACGCTGTAGTGCGCAGTAGGCTCTTCTTTCTTATCCTGATCGGAAATTTCTAGCCTTGGTTCGTCGCGTCGATCAATGCCATGGACCCTGGAGCTCGTCGCTTGGGTTGTGTCCTGGGTTCTTCTGTCGGATATGTAACCCGGCGATTGATCACCGCCGTGGGATCCATGTTGGGTACCTAGGTATGTATTCACCGGGGCAATGTACCTTTTTCCAACGGTGATTAGACTGTCCAAGGTGAGTGCAGGGCGGACATGTTCACTCTTTCCGCTGCGCGTCAGCTGATGGATTTCAAAAGCGGTTTCTGAGCTTAGATGCTACCTCGCCGGTGACACAGATGCTTAGACTACTGACGATCCGCCGACCCCATGTTTAAGCGCTTGAGTGCCGCATGCGCAATCGGGCTTCGGCTCGGTAGCGTGCGGATGGACTGGACTATCACTAACAAGACCCCGGTCAAAGCCAAACAGCACAGATGCTCTGCTACCACGCAGAAAGCACTACTACGCAGCGCGCACTACCACGTAGTACGTCCACGGTGGGTAATTCAGGCCTCAATAGGTGACGATGGCACCTTTGCCTGACCGGGGAGAGCCGGAGAGCAAAGGCCGGAGACAAAGGCCGACGCCACCGAAACGAAGTGAGGCTGGCTGATGCGAGCTTGGCGAGAACTGTCACAATGCGTTTCCTTTGCCCCGGGACCTCGTGCATGAGACAAGAAACCCAACGACGGGAGTTATGGGCGTGTTGCGACCTCAAGTACCGAGGGCTGAATATCCAGGCGACTCTTGGCTCTTGACAATGCGATGCATGGCCGGGAGCAGCCACCAGCACCTTTTGATGAAGTGTTGGCATGACGGACCGACCTACCACGAGCTTTGGTCGTTGCGATGGACGGCAGCGCAGAGCCATGTATAGTCTACATAATTAGTCGGTCGCTTGCAGATCTGTCAATGTCCGGGAGGGCTGTTCAGTCGGGCGAGCAAGTACAGGAACTTTCACAGAGCTCCCGCACAGCATGAATACGGTATCATCTCGCTTCCCACGGTGGCCGGAGATGCATACCGTCCAGCCAACCAGCTCGCTCGTCACCCACACGCCAAGGCATGGAAATTCCCCGGGGTGCATGCTCAGCATATCCGGATCCGTCTTTGACAGGTGTGGATTTCTGCCGTTCTGGAAGACGGGGAGACAAAGGCAAACACCATGTACTGCGTACAAGCGCGTGGACTAACCCCCTGCCTGTCATCAAACGGTCCAGGGGTCCCTGGCCGTTGGGGGCGTGTCGACACCACCGAATAGGAGATGTCGAGATACATGCTGAGCTCGCGGGACATGCACGAGAGAGGCGGACGTTGGAGTATCTTGGACACGCTTTAGCACATCGCGGAGGAGGTTTGGGAGAGGAGTGGGATCGCCTACCGGTAGCGCTGATGTGCAGGTGCCACGACGGTTGGCTGTGTTCCGGTTGGTAGAGATGCGCGCAAGTAGCTGATTGCTTGGCGTTGAATACCAGGCGTCTCGACCGTGGGGTTCGCGATGATGTTGGAATTAAAAACCGTTCTGTCTGAAACCGGCAGATCCCTCGATAGAGGTGGGTTGCACGCGCACCGGAGTCCCCCGTCACGCCCGGACGGGGTGAGGCCATGAGGTGAGTCGGGCCTCCTCGATCCCCGGCGTTTAGGACCGGATAATATAGGCTCAGTCGGACATGAAGTACCTCCCGCAGCAAGTGCCTACGGGCAGGTACGTACTACGTAGTTCGTACATGGCAGGTGCATATTATCCAGGGCCGTCGAGGCTCGCGCTGGCAATGCCTTGGCCGCTCGGCTCGCTCGAGGCTTGCGCAAACCCTCATATCATGGGCAGCGAGATGGCCGTTCCCGTTCCCGTTCCCGTTCCCCTGCCCGGATGGATCCCAGGGAAGCATGTGTACGCAGCGAGTACATACTACGCAGTAGGCAAGACAGGTACCTATTCTGGGTTGTGCTGCTTGTTGGCCTTTATCGGCGTCCACTCAACGTCCCTTGTCCGAGCACCTGCACTCATGGTCTTGGGACCGAGCGATCCATCACATTTCGAGGTACAATGCCTGCTAACACGTCAATGCCGCATGCCTCTCGACACACGGATGAGCCAGCCGGCGAAGAGATAGACGCCTAGGTACAGGTACTGGGCCCCCATCGCATTGGTCTGTTCTCGAGCGAACCCCCAGTTCCCTCGTCCCTCCTCCCCGCCCTCTGCCTGTTCCTCTCTGCCCTTTGGTGGATTATTGAGCAGGCCCCCGGCCACTCCGCCCCCGGGTCTGATCGTGACTCGTCATTCTGTGATTTGGCAGTGCTGCCATAGTGCTACCATAGTGCTTGCTGTCAACAATGCCTGTCCAGTGTCCAGTGTCCGCTGGTCCTGGCCCTACCGACCTGCCCTGCCGACATCCATCCACTGGGAGACGTGATATTCTCCTCGATATGGACTATCAATGGAGGAGGGGAGGAGGGTAGCAGGCAATGGTCGCTCGCTCGCTCTCTCTTGCTTCCATCACGTCGTTTGCCCTTCTCGCTTCTGTTATCTCCATCTTTTTTGGTCTCCGTCGCTCTTGTCCACCGTTACCGTCACCGTTACCGTCGCCGCTGCTGGCATCCTCTTCCCTTCTGTCCCTCGCCGCCTGCCTCGTTGGTCTGCTCCCCGTCCCCGGCGCATCGTGATATCCGCCAGGTAATTATCTCGCTAGGTAGCTTCATCTATCTGGTACGTTGCCGCCGTTGATAGATGACATCTGATATTGCATGTACTGTACTGCATGCAGCCCTGGCAGCCGCAGCCCTCTGCGACCTCCCCTCCTCGTGCCAAATAACTCCCACGCAAGGGAGGCGCTGAAGCACGTCTCTACTACCCGCCTACCTAACCTACCTGCCTACCTACCAAACTCGCCCTCTCCAATAGCACAGTAGGTGGCAACTGCCGCGCAGATCCAAAATCGGCCCGGGAGGTTCCCTCCTTCTATGTCTCTCTCGCCTGACTGGCCATAGCGTCCACGTCCACATCCGCGTTTATGGATTTCGCCTGCTTGCTTGACCTACCTTAACTTCTCCCCAACACTCCATCCACGCCATATCTCTGCCTTTGGGAAATCTACATCCAGTTGTCCGGTCACACCACGCCAAAACCTCCCGGCATCGACTTGTGAGCCCATTCACTGGGTTGCCACTTGCCACCGCCGTCTGCCATCTTCCACTGCGCCCAGGTCTGGAACACGAGACAGCACACGCAACTACCCAACCAGGTCACCCGTTCGTCCCTGCGCGGCGTCTGCTCCCCGCATCAACACTTGCGACTTGCGCCGTCCTTGCGAGCGCCGCCGTCGTCGAGAGTCATCATCCTGGCTCAGCAGCTTGCGGTCGCTTGTTCAGGGGTGGCATCAACGCATCATCACTCGCCATTTCAGAGCCTTGCCCGGACGACTGAAGCGTCAACAACACCAAAACGGAGTCGCAGCCCACGGAAAGAATCCCCAGCGCCAACGTGTTCTTTGTGCCCTCGTGGCGCTGTCCTGCTGGCGGCGAGTCTCCAATTCCCAGTTGAACCTTGCTGGTGACTTTGCTGGAATATCCACATGTGGTTCTCCCACCACGGCCACCCTCTGGAAGCTCAGCCCTCGACACTTGCGGTACGCGAACCAAGGCCATCTTCGATTCCCTCAGCGCCGGAATCTCTACTCACCACAGTCGCATGCGGACTGTGGTCGCAGGAATCGAATTTCTCTGGCACATCGCAGCCCCCACTTCCCTTCTCAAGACAGCACCTCCTCCTGGATCTGGCCTCCCACGAACCATTAAGAACATCGGAGGCTCCAGGGAGGCCATAAGGGTTTGTTGAAATTTTGAATATTTTCACGGCCCAACAAACCGCCGAGGATTTATTTGTGCCGCGGTTCCTCCTGGTTCCGAAAAACATGCAGCTATAACCTCTTTCTCTACACCGTGGAAGCCCTAACACATTTTTTCGGTTCTCTTTCGTCTCGACCAGAATATTCCAACTCTTACACAAGACCCAGAAGTACTCACCCATCTCCGCAGCATGGCTGCGCCCATGGGGAATTCTCCGGGAGTCCCGTTCATGCAATCCGGGCAATACGATCCGTCCATGGGCACTTTCCTCGACGTCGGAGATTTCCCCTCGCAACAGGAGGAACCAGACCCCGTGCCTAAATCATACGGCGACTCGGAGAGGGAGTTGATTGTCAAGCAAGCTCCTGTCCATGCTCGAGTGGCATTAGGAAAAGAGAAAGGTACCGTGAAATCAAATCCACACCCCGTATCTTGTCCAACACCAGCTGAAGTTGACAAAGCAGATCGCAAACCTGTTGATCCGCCACCGGTCATACAGCTCATCGATAAGAGGACCGACAGGAGAAGCCCGCTGTACAACAGTGAGTTTCCTACGACTCGGGAATGGGTTGACAATTTCTAACGCGGTCGCACGTGGCAGGTCCATATCTCTTTCTTACATGTTCCCTGGTAGCCGAAAACTATCACGAGCTAACCACGGGTGCGGAACTCCCTACAAGCTACCTCGCCGGTTCTCTAGCGTCTTCGATTCATCATCTCAAGGATCCCACGAACGCAGATGGTGGCTATTTTGTGTTTGGTGATCTGTCGGTGAAACGAGAAGGACGATTCCGGCTCCGCTTTACTCTCTACGACCGAGACAACCAGGCCGACCCTCCCAGTGTCTACTTCGTTTCGGAAATAATCACCAACCCGTTTACCGTTTATTCGCCAAAAGAATTCCCTGGCATGGCTGAATCTACCTTTCTAACCCGCTCCTTTACCGACCAGGGAGTGAAGTTGAGGTTGCGCAAGGATTCGCGAGCAATCACCACGAGAAAGCGTAACCGAATGGCGGCAGAAAACCCAGAAGCCATGTTGATGAATCGACGGTTTAAACGAACGAACATTGACCGGAGCACCTCGATTGGCGCATTTGGTGCTGGCTCGAACCATACTCTATCTCCAGACGACCCTCAGGAGTTTCTAGGTACTCCCGACTTAGGTGTTATGTCAGCGCCGTCAACTACGCAAGCCTGCCTCTCGACATCTAACTCGAGCCCTTCGGTCGATTTATCACATTCTGCCGGTTTCTTATCCTCACCAATCACTGGCCAGTTTACACCAGGGTATCCTCAGATTTCAGCGCACACGGATATCACAGCAGGGGCTTCTTTGACTCCGGCATCAACCTATAATCAGGTATATCACGCCAATTTTGGTACAGATGGCGGGATGCAGCAAGGAATGGGAACAAGTGATGGCCTTGGCCAGGGTTCATTAAGTGGCCTCGGTGTAGTCCCTAACCGCACTCTGTCATCTCCCTACGCGGTAGGCTCAGATCAGCTACTTCACGCGGTTCCAGACATGTCTCCTCGGACTCCAGGGGTCCTAAGCGATGACCAATATGGGAGCGTCTTTACCAGACTACCGTCCCATGAAGAGATGAATAGGCACAACAGCACTTCAGGAAGTCATTACGGGGTTTTTCAGTAACGAAACGGCCATCTCATTGTCAGTTGAGAGATGCAACGTCTAGACAAGATACAGCAGCACCTGGGTCGAGTTTGGGTTTTACGATCGGTTGCAACTCGGGTTCTGGGGAAAAGCGTGGAGTTTTTGGGAGCGCGCTAGCACTTAACAGGAGGATGGCGTATCTGGACACAGCGGTTGGCCATTATACCCCTGGGGTAGGCTGAGAAATTGCCTTGGTTCGGACTCTGCTTCACTGGAGGTGAGCTCGGGTTACCTCATTCATTTGGCATTTGGTTTTGGATTGGTTGCGGATACTGGGGAGGCATTTGTGGTTTTGACGGTGCCTTTAGGCACCTAATAATAGTGACAAAAAGCCATCACGTAGTCACAGTTGGGAGTGTGGCGTCTAGTAGGAGGTAGGAAGAGGAGGAATAGAAGAAAGCATCACTGCGACTCCGGCATTTCTTGCAATGACTTGATTGATTCGCTCTCTCGTTGGTTGCGCCGGCGGAAGATATAAGGATTTTAGCTGAATGGGAAGCTATACGACTGACAGGCTCTACTGGGGGGATAGCTGATCAATAGTTGTCATGTCGGCTTGCTGTCGCTTGGGTTCGCGAAGCATCAGCGGGACCTCGATTTTTGACGGTCCTCCCCAAGGCGAGAAGTCGACAGTGAGATTGTCCACTTCCCTAAACCCCCATTTCTCATACAGTAGGCGACCCTGTGGTGAAGACTCAAGAACCGCTGGGATACCAAGGCGATCAGACTCCTCCAAGCCCCATTTCAGCAGTAGAGAGGCGGCGCCGCGTCTCTGGTGTTTCGGCTCTGTGTGTAGCCGCTTGAGGTCTGATTTGCGGTGTCAGTCAGCATTCGGTTGGACTACAATAGCCTACCCCAGGCAAAGTCCCAGGTTCGGAATGACTACTAACAGATGTAGGGTTTTCCACTCATCAACGCATCCCGCTTCCTGTTCATGCCCCCAAAGAAGAGTTCGCAGGCTTCAGGGTTGGAGCCAGGGCCGCGAGCAGCGGAGAGTGTTGAGGTTTGAGGCGTGGTCCATACGTACCACTGCGCAAATGCGATGGCCTTATCTTCGGGGGAGACGTCAAGGCCGGTGTCTACGACTTTAAACCATCGGATGTCATGGTCGGCACGGCGCTGCTTAATGAGGTCGTCGACTTTATGAGTTCCTTCCGTGGGACGGGGACCGGGGTATAGAACGCGGCTGACGGGGCTGTCAGCCCCGTAGGCTTCTGTTTCAACGGCGATGGCGCGGGGAGCGTCGTCTTCGGTGGCTTGGACAAGCTGGAGGACCATGGTGATTGCGGGAGTTGTAACCACGAAGTCAACACGTTAAGCGAGGAGATTGATTATCTCGGGACCTTCACAATTTCTTTTAGGAAGAGGAAGAGTAAGAGGAAATATACAGGCTCCGTTCTTGAACCGAGTCGCAGAGCTATATACTTGCCCGTCGTATCACGCCAAGGGTTGGTTCTCGGCGAGACGATTTGGGAAGGCGGATGAAGGATGGGGATGTGGGTCTGGCGCTGTTGGCAATCGGCCGAGACGGAGATCCGGGGTGAGTGGGGTCTGACTCGGATCCAGTTATTCGGGTTGATGTTTCCGGAGTACGACGTATTCCAGGAGCCAGGATTTGTCTCTTTTCTTTTTCTTTCCGGGTAACGCGAGCCCTAGTTGTGTTAAACCATGCTTGGAACACACACCCTGTCCGACTTGGGTAGACGTACCGAGCGCCTTAACTTGAGACGCTGGCAACGAGCTTGGGTAACACAAGTTCGAGGAGCTAGAGACAAGGGGGTACGATAGACAAACTACGGGTTCTGCGCATTGTGATATCCTCCATTGACAGTTCGTAACTAGAAATGGGACATTGATTTACGGCGAATACGAGAAACATTTTAATACGTGCAACCCAAGAATTGTTCTAACTGAACTCGGGGTGCCCCAATCACACAGTTGAGCCTATGCAGTGTACCTAAACAATGATCAATATGAAGAGTACGGCAAACTACCTGTGACATAAATGTTTCGCTATTATACTCACATTCTAAGAAAAGGAACCTGACCCGAGGGTGCATACTCATGATTCTCCATTTCGCCCCCATCTTGGCATTGGTTTCCCGGTACGTACCCGAGATCGGCGACACCTTTGGTGGTGGAAGGTGCTGGAGGCATTTGGGTGGCCGGACTTTCTGAAGCGCCGATGCTCCGAAAAATTCCATTCGCGACTCAGCACCCGGCCGGACGGGGGGTCAACTTTTACTGGCAGCGGCCTCACAATTTTCAAGAGCAACCATCCCGACGACCACAACTACGACGACGTCGCCCTCCCCCTCGCTTCCGCACTCGACGCTCCTCTTCTCCCACACACCCACAGCCAGCCATGGATCACGGACGTGACCCCTGCCCCTGGGTCATTCTCAATGACTTTGGCGGTGCTTTCTGCATGGGCGTAAGTGTTTCTCTTCCCCTCGACCCGCCGCCAACCCTCCCGATCAATCTCGCCCGATGAAGAGCTCCCCATAACTAACATGTCCTCTTCCGAATAGGCCATCGGCGGCACCATCTGGCACGGCATCAAGGGCTTCCGAAACTCCCCCTACGGCGAGCGCCGCATCGGCGCCATCACAGCCATCAAGATGCGCGCCCCCGTGCTCGGCGGCAACTTCGGCGTCTGGGGCGGTCTCTTCTCCACCTTTGACTGCGCCGTGAAGGGCGTCCGCAAGAAGGAGGACCCCTACAACGCCATCATCGCTGGCTTCTTCACCGGTGGCTCTCTCGCCATCCGGGGTGGCTACAAGGCTGCCCGCAACGGTGCCATCGGCTGCGCCGTCCTGCTCGCCGTCATCGAGGGTGTCGGTATCGGCTTCAGCAAGATGCTTGCCGGTTCCACCAAGCTCGAGGTGCCTCAGCCCCCGCCCAACATGGAGGCTACTCTGTAAACGACGAGTTTGTACGGGACCGAGATGATTACGACGGCGACTTGTTCGATCAACGAGAACAACAAAAAACCCACACCTCCCCTCTCAACTCCACCACAAATCGATTTCCGGGCCTCTTTCCAATCGGAGGCCCTTTGTATTTTCCACCACCACCACCACCACCACACACCACCATCATCAACGCCACGAACAGAAACAGTCGGCTGACGTTATAATCTTCTAAATTCGCATCGGGCCGGCGTTCCATGTACTATAGAGAAAGAATACGGGACGATGGGGGGCGGGTTTATGGCTTAGCGATGGAGTTTCTATACTTCGTGCAAGATGACAAACTATTCCATGTCTGATGAGACTCTGTACGATTCGCGGAGCAACGGAGTGCGCGCATTGGCTCAGGGAGCAAGGGTGCCGAAAAATGAGCGAGAGGGAGAGAGAGAGAGAAAGAGAGAGATCCTGAGCTGGGATCTATGATAGGAGCTTTTGGTTCTGCAAAACTGGGTACAGATCAAATATACAATGGCATTCCCTGTTCACCGCTCTCTTTCACGAGCCTCGTGTTGCTTGATATATAGGTCGTCCACGGAACCGTTGGTCCACACACTCATGACGGGCTCGCCATGGTCGTCAATCCACGCGCGGAACATGCCACCGCAGTTATAATCCATCAGGATCTCGGATCGAGCTTCGACAACCCGCCCAGCCGCATCGCGAACAAGGGCACACTCGATCCCGATGATGCCGCCCTCGCCTTCGCCCGTCCGCCGCCACCGGTCCTCGGCGCTCTTCTCGAGCTCGCCCCCAGGACCGGCAACGTGCGTCACGGCCTTTGCGCTCGTTTCCGGCTTCCATCTCGCCATGGCGGCGGCGGTGCGCAGGGCGTTGATGCGCAGGAAGGAGTCGCCGTTGCCGGTCCCAGAACCGCCCATTGATCGTGTCGTCGTAGTGCCACCGGTCCATGGGGCCAGTGGGGAGTACATCAGCGGCGTGGGAAGGCAGTCTGCTAGGGCGCCTGTGAGGGCATCGCCGAGGACAAGAGATGGACCCCGTCTGGTAACAGCCTCTTGCAACCGCTGCCAGACGCCGTCGCCGCCCCGAGTAGGATCACCGTCCTCACTCCACTCCTCGGCCCAGAAGCCGGCCCCGACGACGGGCGTATCGCCAATGCGGCCTGTCAACTTGTTCGTCAGGCCGCCCGTGCTGGTGGCTACGCAGATGACGCCGTCCTCATCGAGGGCCACGGCGCCGCAGGTCCCCTGGGGCAGGTACTCAGTGGCGCTCCAGGTCGCCAGGCCAGACCCGTTCTTCTCCTGCTCCAGCGCGCGCAGGTGCTCATCCCAGCGCTGCTGCGTGAAGAAGTACCCCGGGGCGACGAGGTCCATTCCGTACTGCGCTGCCAGCTGCTCTGCTGCGTCGCCGAAGATTTGCGTGTGGCCCTGCGCCGAGGGGACGTCGAGAGCGGCGGCACGGGGCTCTCTGCTGAGGGCAGCTTGCGGCTGGAGGTCGTCTTGGCCGTGCTCGAGCATCTTGCGCGCGAGCACGATGGGGTTGCGCACGCGGCGGAGGCCCATGACGCCCACGCCGCGCTTCTTGTAGCCGCGGGAGACCATGACGGACGCCTCCAGTTCGTTGACGCCATCGCGGGTGAAGACGGCGCCGTGGCCGCTGTTGAACAGAGGGTTGTCCTCGAGCAGGGCCACGGCGAAGGTCGCCACGTCCAGCGCAGAGGGAAGGCGTCTTGTAGGGGACAACTTCTCAGCGACACTTGCCGCTGGCGTGGTCATGTAGACATTTGTCTTGGTCACCTACACACCCATTGCGTCAGTAGGTAGTCGTTCAAGATCCATATCGGGGAGAGAGGCCAGCGTACGATGGTGATGAGGGCATCGCGATAAGCCTGGTACTTTTCCGGCGGGTAGTTATGCCGCTGGATGTTGCCTGCTCCGCCGTGGATGATGAGCCGAGGCTGTACTCTGTGGTGCTGGGTATCTTGAGTTCTGTATTCCATAGCTCTGTATTCTTTGGTATTTCCTCTTCGCTCTTCGGGCTATCATCAAGCGTTGATAAGGAGTTCAACTTGGCTGTGCCGTATTGGCGTCGTGGATGAGCACGAGTAACCCCGCCAAAGCTCAAGACCCACCCCGCACCCTTCGACATTGCGCATAAAGGCCTTCAAGTAACTCGTCAAAAACATGAGCAGTCAACTGAAGCAGTATGTCCAAATGGGTTTAATATACCAATAAGCTGCAGAGATTTGTGCAAATTCACATGGAGGTATTTACATCAGATCCAATACCGACCATTCCCTGGGTATCAAAATTACCAACGCTTCCCGTCCTTTTCCACCTCAACGCCGAAATGTCAAAATTGCATTTCCTTTCCAAACCAATCACTTTACTCCATGTTGCAAGATAATGGACTGTCTGACTGCCTTGTGTACATCCCGAGGCCGGACACCAGGGCTGCGGCCCAAGCATACGGCATAGTTGGTCATTTCTAGATGGATTAGCTTCTGTGTGCAAACATGGGAGCGAGGACTGAACTCACTGGTTACAAGCTGGTTCACGTCGATCGTCACTTTGGTCCTTGTCCATGTTGTATCCGCTCCCCAATCCCGCCAAGGGGCTTCAGGAGCCTCCTCGAAAGATGCTAGAGTTGGGTTGAACTGGGTTGCTGAAGTCCTGTTCGACAAGTCAGGAACCAGGGGCGCGAGATGCGGGTCCATAGCTGGCATTGCGTGAGGATCGCCCATCATGACTGGGGCTTCGACCGGGATTGTGGTGGGTGGTTGTGTTCCTGGCCACAAATTACCCGGGGCATTAGCGAAGTCGGGAGAAAGAGATAGGGTCCCCGGATTCTGCGTTGGTGGTGGTGGCGGCTGCTTAAAGAAGCCCTCTTTCCCAAGACCAAAGGGCCAAGGCGTCGGTGGCGGGTCTTCATCGAATACGTGGAGTTCAATTTCAGCGTCAACGAAGTCTTTGTTCGCAGGGATAACGATGCCACGATGACGCAGATATGTTTCCACCTCGTCTGCATCATAGAATTCCCCTTCAAAGCCTGGTTCCATCATCCGCAATCGATGGTCAACGCGATAATCCTTCGCGAGTTCGATTTCTCGGCTAAATGGGCCCATAGAGAAGCCCGTCATTTCGGAAGGCTTGTAGGGCTCTGGAAGACCATGATTCCCAATTGGTAACTCGCCGCCCGCAGGCATATTGCCTGGCATGATCCCATTTCCCTGACTGTCAGAAAAGTAGAGGCCCGACCCACCAAGATTCGTAAACGGAAACTTCCAGTGGTTCAAAGTCTCCTGTGCTGTAGCTTCTAGAGTCGAAGACAAGCGGCTGACAATTTCTCGTCCGCTTTCAAAATACAGACAAAAACTGAACACCGCCATGTAGCGGTCTGGCGGCGGGTTGTCCATTGAGGCCAGTCTAAGACCCGCCTCCAAGATTGTCCTCTGAAGACGACGGCCAAAAGTCTGTTCATGTGCCCCATATGAAGAGGGCATCGGAGGAGGAATAAAAGGCGACTGAGAAAAAGGGTCGGTGAAGAGTGGAACCTGAACCTGACTGTCCCCGATGGGAAAGCTCGAGTCTCTCATGCTGTGATTGGTGACAGGATTGACTGGATACTGAGACGAGTGGTTGTAGTGTTGGAAGGGGATCGGCACACCTGAGCGTGTCTTGTCCTCAGTGCTCCAGTCCGTATTGGGGGTCGAGAGGACGTCATTCGATGATGTGGACGAACTAGAGCTCTTCTTCGAGCCAGGTTGCTGATGAATTGCCAACTGCGAGTGCTTATCCGCAGGATTGACAGTACCATCATCGGCAGAGGCACCGCCACCGGCATCCGTATCGGTATTAGCAGAAGCTTCCTCAGCGGCCTGCCGCTGAAGAGATATGAACTTGCGAGTGGCTTCATTTAAGCGCTGAGCGATCTCGGGAGACCCCTGGAATACACCCTGCCCGAGTACAAATTGAGATAAGCTCATGAACTCATTGCCCATGTCTTCATTGACTTTCTCGAGCTCCTTGACTCTCTGTTTAAGTGTGTCGATAGCTGTGTCCTTGCGATTGCGGTATGCTCGCTGAGCCAGACGAATTTGCGTGCGGCGACGCTGGTTGGAATGTCAGAGAGAGGTACCGAGAGAATACAATTGATCGCGGATAGAGGGATCACGGCAGAGCATACTCACATCAGCAGCCGTTTCGTCCTTGGTGTCAAGGCGTGGCCGACCTCTTGACCTTTTCTTTCCGACCCCTTCCTCACCTTCATCAGAGGCGTCAGACCTCTTTCGAGTTGTAGCCGGGGCATTAGAGTTGGACGATGAACGAGGCATTGTGGCAGAGTTGTTTGCATAGCATTGAGGTTCTGGTTGAATATTTTGAGAGAGGTTTGGTGAGACAGTGTCCGTTACGGACCTGGACACGTCCAAAATCCCGAGGGGCAGGCTCCAGCTGACGGAAGAGATTGAATGCCAATGTGAGTAAGTATCAAGTTGGGAGTATCAGGTCGAGAATGGATAGTGCGTGGTTGAATGGCCGGATTTGGTTGGGTTGTGGATGGCGATATCAACTAAGGCTACCAATGCAGGTAGGAATGAGTGGAGGGGGATTTGTGGATGGCTAAGATTTCAGCCGAAGTCAAGGACATGACCTTATCCAAGGATACCGGGGCGTTTATATTGCTCAGTTCAAATAATTTGGTTTGAAGAATTGAGCTAGTCGAAGTTGTGTTTCGGAGAGTTTAAGATTGGGGGCGGAAATACCGAAATATCCCCTCATGAGAACAGGGGCCCGGGTTGAGAGGATGAATGTGTCAGGCAAGATAGTCAGACTGCAACTTGAACAAAACCCAGAGGACGGAACAGCCTTCAAGCGATTTTTGGCAGCTGGGAGTTGAGAGAGATGGTCATGCTAGTAAGGGATGCGGGTGGCGTCGCGGGGACGGCGTGGCCGTGCGCAGGCCGGAACGATACGCGGAGAGTCAAGACAGAGATGATGAGACAGGCGAGGATGATGCGAACCCGGCGATGTGGAAGCGGTGACAGTCAGTGGCCGGTAACGGGGATGGGACCAGAGACCGGGGACTGATGGGGACGGAGATGAAGTTGGAAATGAGGATGGAGAAGGCGAAGATGGAGACGGCGAGAGGTCTTGGCGCCCGCTGGAAGTTTAAAGCTCGGTTTGGTTTAGTGGCTTACGATGTTCTCCAGTGCACTGGCAGCCCTGCGCATGGGACTAATCCCACCATCGCGGCAGTGTGCCTACCCGGGAGTGAGCTGAGATAACCCTAAATGGACGAATTGAGTGCGGAAAGTGACATTTATCACTTCCATCTGAGACTGAAGGGCATGAGATGTTACCGTTGCCTTGTTAGCGTGTAATTACGTCGTTTTTCTTGTGTGGGAGGGTACTGGAGAACTTCAAACTGCAGCCTCTTCCACAACTTCGATCCTAGCTTACCCGACTCTAAAATATGGTGGTAAATGGTGGCTTACCTTCTATATCCACCTTGGCGCACCCGATCTCGCCGGCTCCGGGGCACTGGACTGCACTGGACTGCGCAGCGGCAGTAGTGCAAAAACCTCATAGACGACCTAGATCAACCAGCCTGCTTTGATAGTGGCGACGATGTGCACCACGGTCCAGACGCTTGTTGTACATCTTTGCTACAATCGGCCACTGGTCGAGGCGGGGAAGCAGAAGATGGGTGGGCCAGGTCGGTAGGTACCTTGACCCACTAACCGTCGCTGTCCGACCACTATCCAACCACTGTGCGCGCTGTCAGCAATTCCAATCCAATCGAGCACTTCTGTGAGTGCGCTTCTGGTGCGTTTCTGCTGCATGGCTCAGCCTCAGTGGAACATCGGGACTCGGCGCATGGAAGGCTGTGCACTTGTGCCACCCTGCATGGAGCATGTCGTACTGTACATCTTCGTCTTTACTAGTTGTGTCGGGAATGGCTCGCGCAAAATAAAAAAAAATACAACATGGGTTGGCGTAGTGGTGGAACTTGAGCAGTTAGTGGCCCATTCTCATTCTCCGACGACGTCCTCGCTGCAACTCACCCTCCGCCATCCTTCATCTTTCACACCACTCCCACCACCGCGACGCCTCCTCTCCCGAACCTCCCGCGCATATCCTCCTCGCGTCGCCGTCGCCCTCTTCTCGGCGCTGCTGAGTTTAACCGCCCCCGCTGAGCCATGGCTCTGGCCTTTGCTTGATCCTTGTTCTTGAGCCTCCCCCGCCGCCAGCTCCTCCTGCCCTCCTGCCACATTCTATCGCACACTTCCTCGGATCGCCATCCTCGCTCAACCCACCCCTGCGGGCCCTCGAGGCTTTGTGACAAGCTATGGGCGACTGGGTCCGAGGATGGACTAGAGTCGGGCAAGCAGACCCGACCCATTCCTACAACCGCTTCTGGGAGATCGAGCGCGAGCTCGACGAGCAACGGACCATCAGTGCCTGGGACAATGATGACAATTGGCCGAGCATGTATGCTGCGCCTCTGTATTCCAGATTCGAAGCACAAGTCTCTAATCACGAGAATATCACAGAAATAAACCCCTGTTTAGCGGCCCCGAGGCCAAGCGATTCGATGGCAAACTTGTCAAGCTCGACGATCTCGGATATGGCGCTTTCGGCCGCGTCGAGGAAGTCACGTATGGCTCCGTGCGCCTCGCCCGCAAGCGCATCACTCGCCGTCGCGGCTTCACCATTGAGGACTTGCGCCAGGAGAGCTTGACCATGAATAAGCTCGACCATCGCCATGTAGTCAAGCTCGTCGCAACCTATGCGCCTCGCCCCCACGAGCTGTGCCTCCTCATCTGGCCCGCTGCCGTCTGCAACCTGAGCATTCTGCTGGAGGACCTCGAGTCCCTGCGCCTAGGCGATGGGGATCGCGAAGACATCATCGAACGACTCAATGCCCTCGACCTCAAGGATTTGAGTGCTATAGAACCGAACACCGAGAACCAGGGCCTTGACTGCCACACCAAGTGTCCCCTTGAATTCCTCCGCAATGTCATCGGCTGTGTCTCCCGTGCCATGGCCCACTGCCACTCCAACGATGTCCGCCACCTCGACATCAAACCCTCCAATATCCTCCTGAAAGCCGACCGCGTCTACCTGGCCGATTTCGGCATCTCGCGAGATGTTAGCGGACAGGACCAAACCACGACCGAGGGGCTACCAGGAACGGAAAGATGGCGGGCTCCAGAGCTCTACGCCGACCACGGCTCCAGTATGCAGCTTTCAGATGTCTATTCCCTCGGCCTTGTGTTTCTAAACATAGCTACTGTGCTATATAATGTTCGCCTGGCCGAGTTTGACGAGGCACTGAAATACCTGTCCAGGCAGACTCGGGAAGAACAATTGCGCAACCGCGAGGACAAGTTGAAAGCACATCTCGAAAAAATGACGTCCCATGCCCTGGTGACACCCCCATTTATGTTTACCTTTGAAGGCCAGGAGACGGTGCGGCCTCGACCAGTCGTCAACTTGATTTCTAAAATGATCACATCAAACCCACGGAGCCGGCTTCCGGTAGACAAGATTGACGACAAGTTATCAATGCTTGGCGGTATACACCAGATTTATCATGGTGAGTGCTGTAAGCGACCGATATCCTGGGTCGAAAATAAGTGGGATAGGAAATTCACGGCATTGGACAGCCTTCGGCAGGAGAATGAACGTCAGAAGAAGAGAATCGATGAATTGGAGGGGAGAGACAAGACGTATGAGCTACGTCTCGAGCATGAGCGGAAGGCGCACGAGCACACCATCTCGGTGCTGCAAGCCAAGCTGAAGGAAGCTGAGGAGAAGTGCCGGAAGCTCGAGTCCGAAAATGCGGACCACAAGAAAAGCTCTGGACGCGGCCCGGCCCGGCCCCTGCCGAGAGCGAACCGGAGCGGCGGTGCTGGGTCTCCCCTATCGAGCACCGGTCTCGGGCTATCGAAGACACGGTCGACACCCACTACACCGGCCTCGAGACCGCCTCTTCAGCCGTCGTCCCGTTCGGTTCACCGATTTTCGATTGATGCGCGATCACCGTTGGCACAGCCCCAAATATTCGCCCCGCGACCCCTCGGCGATCCTACAACCCCCCGTGGACCGATCGACAGACCAAGCTCTCGCTCCCCGAGCTTCTCCAACCTCGTCGGGTACCAACTCCGTTCTCGCGGTTCGGGCTCCAAACTCCCATTGCCCGTGACTCCCGGCCGGAGCGAGACACCCAACCTCAACCGTGACCAGAGCTTGACCGACAGCAGCATGGCATCGTCAATCTTCTCCCGCCAGAGCTTCGAGACAATACCAACCCCCGCCCAGAGCAGCCCGGTAGTTGGTCGCAACTCCATCCCCTTGGACGAGAGCAAGCTGCCACAGTGGGGTCAACTTGCGGAGAGGCCTGCCCCACCAACTGAACGGGTATCTACACCTGAACAAGCTTCTCTGCCGTCTGAACCGAGCAGCCCTACCCTGTCGATGCCCCTATCCACCGTGTCTTCGCCAAGGACGCTCAGATCGGATCTCGTTAGCGAAAATGGAGACTCAAGACGCGTGCCCGCACTCTTGAAGAGCTGGGCAGAGGTGGCCAATGACGGCAAGAAGGTCAAAGATCCGCGGGTGATGGTGAGACCTCGGGCCTTTTCTAACAGATCGCACCAATCCCATCAGTCACACCAGTCGAACCAGTCCAGTCAGCGGGTTGAAGTGATGCAGAGATGATGGAATCAATTTGAGCCATGGAGAGGCTGTCCGATTCATATGCCTCGTCTGAATGATAATACGACAATATGTATTTTTGGTCTGTGTTGAGTTTGGGGAATTTGGATATACCATTTGTATTTTTTGCATAGCGCCAGTGGCCAAAAAGAAAAGCATGAATATCAGGGGTCACCGTACCCAGTTTATATCATTGTCCCGTGAACTATTTATTCGTAACCGACTCCATCCGTGATGATTTGGGTATATGTTAATACAATACTTGCTACAGTGTCTAAAAGACCTTTCTCTTCAACGTGAGAGTTTCGAAGGCATCCATCACCGAGTCGAGATCGAGGTCGTCGTTGGATAGGTTTTGCTTTGAGTCGTTCGTCTGGGCATTGCCTCTCCTTTGCCTTGGCTCGCCGCCAGGTTCAGTCTTTGCCCTGGGATCACGAGCACTGCGTGCCAGAAGCCGATTTTCGTCGCGCTTCACCACTGCCTGCCAACTTGGACCCAGAAACGGGTCTGTCACGGGGATTGGTGCTTGGGCGTTAAGCTTATCTCGAACCATCTTTGCTGTGATCGGATCGGGTACGCCACCGCCGCTTTGGACGCCTTCAGTACGCCCCTGCGTTCCGTCCGCAATTCGTTTCTCCCTCCCTGCTAGGGTCTTCTCGTCCTCGACAATCTGGCTTAATGCACGTCCACGCGCGATCCAGTCATTCCACGTCGTGTCGATCTGGGCCACATACCAAAGCTTTGCCAATGCCTGACTCCGTTGGTATGTGCTAAATGGACCTTCTAGAGATCCCTCTTCCTTCAGCCCCGCCGCTCTCAATTCCTTTCGCATCAACTTGTCCCAATTGTCTTCTTGTTCCGCAGCTGGCATGTGCTTTTCGTCGATGTCGACGATATTGTAGATCTTCCCTAGCAGTACTTGCTGTTTCTTATCTATGCTCTTGGATAGGAGGCGCGGTTGGGGCTTTTGGGTTCGGAGGAATGGCAGGCCTTCGGATGTGCCCGTAAAGACGGGTACTTTCCTCTCACCGTTGAACGTCGACTTGGGCCGTGGCCGGACTGTTGATATATACTTCGGGGGCTCGTTGGGCTTGGAGATCTTGGTGAGAAGTGGAGGACTCTTTTCCCAAGCCTTGTGTTTCTTCCGGGGTGGGAGCTTTGAGCGAGATAGTGCGGCTTCTTCTGCGCGTTTGCGCAAGTGGTCGATGATCATGGTGTATTCAGAGGAGTTGGGATTTTGGGCTTTCGTGAACATTGTGAGAAACTGAGGTGATCAAAGTCAGCAAGAGTCTGGTAAGTATCCAATGGCGGGCCTTACCTTGTAACCAGCGGCCATTGCGGCGTATAGAAGCCGAAGACTGGTATAGCTTTTGTTCTTGCGGACCCGTTTCCTGATCAGATGAACGATGGGATGGACTGGACCCGAAGGCTGCAGGTTTTGAGGAATCGCAATCTTTTTGCCGGTTTTGAGGAGAGCACGGTAGAGTGCGATCGCGGCAATTCGGTGGCGCGAGTTTTCTGCGGCGATGAACATTGAGCGACGCATGTTGGCGGCAGCCGTCGCAACGAGGATTCAAGATGGATGTATATTGACTAGGCGGATGGTTGAACATGACAGGCTGAGCGGTCTCAAGCCGTCGGAGCCTGCGCCAGACCGGATTGGCCTGGCGTGAGTAGGGGCAGGTTGATTGAGTGGTGGGAGGGATCGGTGGCGCCTTTACAGAGCCCCCAAGCAACGTACGTATGAAGTCGTGATATTCGCGCCGAAGCTGGCTCGGATAATTGGAGATTTCGAGGCCGGAGGTGGGCTGGCCCGGGCCGTTGGACGGAGCTGGTGACTAAGCACTCCCGCACAAAGACAACCCACCATGGAGCTGCAGCGACACTACATGTCAAGATTGACGACATGCACTCCAGACTGACATGTGAGAGACGCATATGGTAATCCAGGGTTCTGAATAAAATCGACGCCAGGGTATATTCACTTGCAGTTTCTCCGCGCAACCCTATAATATTTCCTTTTGTTTCCTTGGCGCGCTCGCTTTCGAAACTATTCGAGTAAGAAGGCAGAATGCAGTGCAACCTTGAATCACCATCTGTTACAAGGGTCTGGCTGCCGTGGACTTGAATGAGAACTTAGACATCCTTGAGGGTGGTACTGTTGCAACCCGATGCGACTTCGACTGTCCGTTTGTGGTTGAAATATTTCATGGCGTCCTGTCCCGTGATGAATAGGTCCACGTGCCTGTGACGAAGTGCAGCTCCATCCACCAGGTTGGAAACCTTCGTGTGAGTAAGCCGGCCCAAACGGGCTGACCGGATGCCTGTGGGGGCTGCATGTTATATCGAGACAGGGCTGACGGAGCAGATGACCACGGATGGGATGGAGTGAAGCTGTTTTGTTCGAGTGATCTTCGTGCAGCCTCTGATGCGACATCCGGGAGGCTCGGAAGGACTAGGCGCGAGCTGGAGTGTGTCAGGTGCGCCGCTGATCAAGACTTGCCACAACTCCTACAGCTAAGTTAAGCCGCGGGATGGAAAAGACGCCGACTGGGAGGCGGCGACCGGCAAATGAAGAACTCCGAGGCTAGAGATCTACGTTGCGGCTCTTGACGAGTGACCCAAGTGGCCTAGGTTGACTAACATCCGGCAGATGCAGGCACTCATGCGCGGTATTGATTCGGGACTCTGAACCCACATGGATGTGCCGGAAGGGTTGGAATTTCAACCATTGGTTGGAAAATCCCACAAGAGGAATGGTTCAGAGGCAGATTTTGATAGCCCAAGGCCGTGGATGCCAGGATGGAGGCGCCCGCGCGAGAGGAAGAGACTTTACGATTTTTAGTGATGCCATGGGGATAGGCGAGACGCGAAACGGCGGAGAACGAGGGCATGGCAGCACGACGTCAGAAACCCCGCCAGTTTTGCAGGTTCCACGGAAGATTCCACGGAACATACAACGAGAATCCTGGGACCCCGGACAATCTACCTATCGAGAACGACCATCCGTAGCAAGGTCGTGTCTCGAGAACCGGCTCACACAAAGCACTCGGAGCTCAACACTTTTGAAGTTTGGGCTCATCTATTGGCCAAGGCGCTCTGGTCCTAGCGGTCAGTAGGGACAACGCAGACAAGACGGGCCGTATGTATGTCAGTGTTTAAAGCATGGAGGCGGTCATGGCATCAAGCAATTGGACGGTCCTCTCCGGGCGGACAAGCGGTCTGAGCTGGCATGATACACATATGTGCGGCCATGTAGGTGCTTCCAACCCATGTCGCTCCCCATGTTCATATCCACAAACCCACAACCACGTTCACACGTCCGTCATCCCCAAGCGTCTCTTAAGCGTCCTGGCGGCGTCCCGCCGTCCCGCTCGCTTGTCTGCTCGCACTTCCGCCTGCCGCGCCGCCAGTCAACTTGCCGGGACCTGCCTTAAACAGGCGGTAGGTGCCCCGACTTGGCTCGTTTGGTAAAGTCGACCATCGTGCGTCCCGTGGTGGGGGATTCCGACCGCTCACGTTGAGGTTAGTGCCCCGCGGTCGTTCAACATGTTTGATCACCATGGTTCGAGGAATGACCTCACGCCAACGACTACGGCGTGCATAGAGTACGGCACAGGCGCGCGGTGAGAGCTTGCAGGACTCTTATGCTTTGTCATTGAGTGGTTGGATACCTACCGCCTTTTAGAAGCCCCCCAAGACCAAGACTCGCTGTTGGCGTACCATCCCGATCCGTTCCGTCCGCAACCGGCAAACGGTGCTGGACCAGAAGGAGAACGTCGTAAACTCGGCGGTTGGACACGGTGGAGATTGTGGAGGCCCCAGCCTTCAATGCCCAGAGTATTTCTGGAAAATTTCATGGAACGTCACAAGGTCCGAGGGCCTGAGGATCCGGCGCAGGAGGCCGTTCGCCCACGCCGGACTCTCATTTCGCTTTTCCACGGATCCGTGTGGCCCAGATCGCGTGCTCTCGGCCTCGGGGCTTCGCTCCGTCGCTACCTCTCTAATAACTAAACGATCTGCGGCCATGCGACCCCCGACCCGTGAGCCCAACCGCTAACCAACCCCCCATTCTTAGAACTTTTCCAGCAGATGGGGCACATCCACGGGTTGCTTTTAGCGGACTCGGGACGGATTGGATGCCCAGCACGCACGTTCCGCGCTGCCAGCCACGTCCCACAGGACTACGGCAAAGGGCGTCGGCCACCAACACGGCGGATTGCACCGCCCTTCTAGTTGGTTCCGGCGAGACTTTTCATCCACTACGGTACGTAGCTCGGATCCAGATTGGACGGGGACGGAATCGTCCCATCTTGTCGGCCGTGGATCAGTGGAAGCTTTGAGTCGGGGCCCGGTTCCTGATGCCCGGCCCCCTTGGAAGGATGCCCTTTTCCTATTTTGGGTGCCTAGTGCTGCCCTTGAGTGCCTACAGCGCTGGACTACAGGGCATCCCCTTCCCGAAACCCGACAAACTGGGATCCATGAATCTCTCGACGTCGTAGCCTTCTTCGATGGGTTTCGAGGCGGGATAGGGGGTGGGAAAAAGAAATCAGACACAATTAAACATCACGAGAGAGCTAAAATACGAAAAAGAAAACAACGATCGGCAACGCCAAGTGTATCATATCAGGGCCGTAGATCAAGCCAGACATCAGGAGAGGGAGAAGCAAGCCAGAGACATTGACTGATAAACCTGGAGGTCGGAGTACGAATACGTAGGACAATGCAGTACGTAGTAGGTAGGGTGCACGCACCACAGGCACATCCCAATCCCAAAGAGGACGGCCTCATCACACAACTCTCATTGTAGCATCATCCACACATCCACACGTCCACACACACACCCACCTAACCCACACCCACCATTTCATTTTGGGGCTTTCGCGCAGCCTCTTCGAGGACCCAAGGTACTCCACGGTATTGGTCTTTTTCCTGCCTAGCTCCTCCAGCCTCTCTGCCCGCCTCCGCCCCCCATCCCGCCACCCATCATGGCCGTGTTTTTCATTGCAACCTGGCCGTTGCTTACTGTGTAATTTGGCATTATGCTCTCTGGCGGCGGCAAGACCAGCGAATTACAGTGGCGCTGGGTCAGACAGGCCAGCCAAATTAACGAACCGTGCCTGTGCCCGCCTCATTCTCACCCATCGCCTCTCACCAAACGCTCGCGCTCTCACACACAGCGGCGGCTGCACAGCGGCTGCACACGCACCCATACGTAAGCCCGCATCAATGGCAATGTTCCTTGTCCCATGTCTGGTCAGCTCATTAGCTGATTGCGCGCCGAGGGGTCGAGGCATGGCTCCTCGAATGCGTCTGCCACTACGAGGAGCGAGCGCAGGAGAGCGGTCAAGGGCAGAGACGCAGAGACGCAGCAGACGGGATCCATATGGATCGCTACGTCGATGCGTCGATGCGCCGATGCGTCGATACGTCGCTACCTACCCCAGCTTGGCCGTGCCTTACGGCCGCTGCCCCTGGATCTGCCCATCATCCATCGGCCGTCCCCTTCCCCTAACCCATGTTCCTGCGCCTCGAGAATTCCCAGTGACCGCTTTGTCGGAGGCTGACTTTTGCCCACTCCAGTCCATTCCAGGCCATCCAGTCCCTCTTAGGGCCCCCCCAGCGCATTTAGCTCCCCCTGGACTTGTACCTTCGCGCCTCACGGCGCACACCCTCGCACCTCCCCCCTGACGCCTTGGCGCCCTGGCCCCTAAAACCCTGCTATTTTGGCCCGCCCCGTGTGGATGCCCGAGCCTCCCACGCGACCCAGCATCACTCACCAGCGATCGAGTCGCATCCCACACAATCGCACCGTGCCGTCCCTATTTCCGCCTCCATCCTCCATCCTCCCTTGTTTCTTGTGTACTTGTTGCTATAGCCTGCTCCTGCTGAGCACTTCCTTTCCTCATCATCTTCCTTGACCGTTCATCATCAGCCCTTCCCTGAACCACTCCCTGGCCTGGTCACTCTGGTCACTCTCTGGTCACTCTCTGGAAGCTATCCCATTTCGCCTTACCCATCCCTGGTTCTTCTCACCGTCCCAGCCTCAGCTAGTCTTCACTCCCCCAACAACTCGACGATATTATCTGGTGCCTGCTGGTCGACCCTGCGTCCCACCCCATCACACATATCCTGGTCTGTCAGACCATATACCCCCAGCCTGCCAGCTCGACAGCCCGCCAGATTGGACGTGATCGGTTGTCTGACCGGCTTTCGACTCGACTACTCGGCTCTCTACCGCTACCGCCATCGCACATATACAATCTCGTAGCTGCCTCACCTCTCCTGACCTTGACCTTACCTTGCACACATCGAACTATCCAACCGACCTAGTCCTGGCTCCCGCTTCAACTGCCAGCCCTCCTCATCTCTGTTATAACGACCTCTTCGCGCCTGCCGCATGGGATCGATCTAGGACTGGCCCGGCCACCATGTTCCTTCACTCCGGTGCCAGCCTACACGGCCACGAATACTCGGCAACGCGACCATCTCTTCAGCAACCGCCTCGACGCTTGCCATTTCTTCGATCTGCTCTCCGCCAGCCCCCCGACTCGGAAACGAGAACCACCGCAACCGTGGCTCCTCCACCGTCAGGCCCTACTCCTCGACCTGTGTCCTACCATGAGCACGCTCCCGTGGCTCCCCGAACAACTCGTCCACGGCCAACCTCTGACTACATGCCTCGGAGGGAGCTCTCAGTCCGGTTTCGCGAGCCCGAGACCGATGACGACCTTCCACTCGTAGAGTCCCCGCAGAGCGAGGACGAAGCGTCAGCAGCCTGCTCTGATCTGAGCGATCTCAGCGACTGCTCATCCTCAACCAGGAAGAGGACCAGGCGGAAGCGCGCACCGCGGAAGTCAACTCAGTTCATTCTCGCACATCCCGCCCCTCGATTACGACCAAAGCAACGCAGGCTATCGCAGGTCCGCCCGCGGCTGCTACTCCAGCTGCAGGACCTCACCGACAAGAGACCTACTCCAGCCTTTGACGTTCTCCCCTCAAGCCTGGTTGTCGGATCTGCCATCGTACCGCGACTAGCCAAACGATGCCCTCGCCTCTTCTGCGCTAAGCCTGTTCTGGGCCTCAACGATCTTCTCATCGTTCGCAGTGAGGACTATGATGCACCAGCATCCCCAGGCTCACTTGACGCGGAGGATTGCTTGGACCAACGAGATCTCATTGCGGTCGTCGGCCCACTCCCTCACATGGGAGAGGACGCCGCAGAGATCGTGATGGACGATGGATCGACCTGGGAGGCAAGCCTAATGGCCAACGGCTCCTATGAATTTATTGGTGTCGACGAGCGAGGTCGAATTAGCACGGCACGCTGGGTGAAGAAGGCAGCCCCAGCTCTCGCGCCCACTTTCCGAGCCGCCACTAGCAACGCCTCGCCCCCATCAAGTCCTGCGCCGCCTGAGTTCAAATGGACTTTTAGCATGATACACCCAGACACTCGGAGACATCCCATCATGGGCACCCTAATGTCGAATGCGCTGGACGTTTTCGATACCTACAATACTATGTCAACTTCGAGTGGTCGATACCCACCGACGCGGCCCACGGCTGTTGACCCCACGGGCGCACCGGACTGGACGGCCACAAACGCTACCAGTGCCGAAGGCCGATTAACCAAAGTTGTTCCAGAAGATATCAAGCTTCTAATGGTGGTGACAGCAGCGTGGATCAACCTCCGACAGGAAGGTTGGCCAGCGATGGCAAATACTCGCCCACCACCAGCAACATTACAACGGCGGACTAGCAACGCGTATCCGCCACGAGCGCAAACCTTTCCCGTTCGGAGTGGGTTCCCATCACCCACCCCCCAACCGAGTTTGCCGCAGCCGACAGCAAGCCCGGTGCCCCATATCCGAGATCAGCCAATCCAGGAGATCCCGGGGCGCCGGAGATCGATGTCGTCTAGCGCTGGATTTGTGAGACGATTTGTCGCACCTCGAGCGAGCGAGGAAGGACGACCACCACTAGAGACTATTTATTATGAAGCTGAAAAGGCCGAGAAGGTTGACAGAACTCAGTCGCGACGCATGAGCATCCGACAAATAACGAACAAGATCTTCCGCAGGAAGAGTGTTTCACAGGCGCAAACGGATGAACCATTTTATAAGTTAGAATATTAGGACACCTAGCAGAGGTGGCTGTACCAATAATTCACTCGGGCTTACAAGAGCCCCCCATCAGCTGACTTTTCATACCTTCGTGACTTGATCGTGAACCCGCTGCTACTACCGGATGCGCTGCCAAGGTCGGAGGTGATGAGACTCCGGATCGGAGACGGAGGGGATGTCTATGGTGGGGCTCATGGCTTCCCCGAGAGTGCGGCCACAGGTGGAGACCGGATCCGAAGGCAAAGCGTGGCGGAGTGAGGTGACAGCAACAGGACGTCATAGACGGCCGACATGGGCCGGGAGAGAATGGCCTGCTTCCAAAGCTGGGCACGAACGGCGGATAAGCGCATTTAAACTCAATAACCCTGTGCGATACCCCCGAAATGAAGGACCGGCTGATTTTCGTTGGTCAGGGTATTTGCCCGACTCGGCTGCGGTAAGCTGCAGGCAGTGACGGAGACGCGCAGACGGCAACAAACTGATGGTGAATGCGTATGACTGTGTACAAAGTACGAGGTATGAAGTACGAAGCACACCGGACAGGCAGTCAAAGGATTGCGTGTTGATGAAATTGATTGTGGGAATGGTCAGGTGTCCCAGAAAGGACAAACACGCAGCACTTTGATGCCTATCATCTTCCCCTCCGTTGGGAAGGCCCGCCAAAAGAAACAAGACTGAGAAGCGATTGGGCTACATAGAAAGTCATTCCTCCGCATGATAACATCCGCAGCCGAGCTGCGTAGGCATGCAGAAGCAAAACGCTGCCGGTTACCCATCTCATTGGACGATGACGGAGTTGTTGGCGGCAGCCCCAAATCGTGTTTGCTGATGGATCCTTGGGTATCCCGACCGTGTGGCAGATGCTCTGGATCACTATTGGGTGTCTAGCAGGGCGAGAGAAGGATCGAGAATCAAGAGCTGCAAGAGCTGCAACACTTGTAACAACATGGTCACGCTGACGGAGTTTGATATGGAAGGATTCTGCGGTGCTTTCTTGGCAACGGTGGAAGAATTGTGTCCCTTTGTTCGATGGACAGAAATGATGGAAGACGGGTGATCAATGAGAGTTTCCATTTACGGGCAAATTTATTGCGAGCCATGAGTGGAGTTGCTCTCCGGTATGGAGTTGGCATAGGTAAGGTGGTCGGCGGGAGTTGTTGGCTCATGGAGCCATGCATGGGCAGAAGTACTATATACCTGGACCTACGCGTGATTCTAGGCATAAACTCTGTACCTTTGTACATAATCCCCCACCTGAGCTTCTGATAGCCCCCCAGAACACAGGCGGGGTCCCGCCACTAGCCCACTAAAGTCCGGCGCCCACAGCAAGCACAAGCTCCGCCGCCAGTGGCCTCGGGGCACCTAGGTTGCCAAGGGGCGGGCTACTGCCGCGCTGCGTCCATACGTCGTTGGGGCTTTTGGGGGCGTTCCTGGCTCGCTCGGGACCCCCCAGAAATCCAGGCTGCTGTTGCTGGCATCATCACCTACGCTGCGCGACGTCGCCTTTCCATTGTGTTCCGCCTCATCACCCGCTCATCCTCCACTCTCCCCTTCTCCCCTCCAACCTCCACCTCCCAACCCTCCCAGCATCGTCATTACCACCGGATTTCGTCGCGCAACATCATCCGCTATTGTATCCTCATGGGAACCCAGCGTGCCTCTCCCTGTGACATAATTTCCCCCTCCCGCCTCAAGCTCTGCTGAGCTGAGCTGACCCCGAGAGCTGCGCAGAGCAGCCGCTCTCGTCCGTTTCCCGCCAGACCCAACAAAGCTTCGGCAGTCCGCTGATCTCCAGCCGGACGGGCCTTGCGACGACAACACTCCCTTTACTCCTCCGACCGCGCGCCGCCATGGACGAGAACATTGGCCCTCGTCCCTCGGGTTCGCACGCCGCCCTGCCGGCGGCGGCGGCATCCCACCTGCTCGCCAACTTTATGCCATACGAGCCCATCTCCCGAGCCACCTCCCCCGGCATCCCCTGCTCCAAGTCCGACGAAGACGATAAGAAACGCTACCGACCCCGCACCTTTGCCTACTTCCAGCAGCTCCCTTTCCAGGTCGAGGAGGAAGCTCAGCGTGATGCTGCCCTGCAGGGGATTCTGAAGCAGCTCTACATCGCCATCAAGGCCGAAGACTTCTCTCCCGGTGCCCTCCATTGGACCCGAGAGCTGCAAGGATGGCTCAATCTCAAGTTTGAGATGACGAGGGAGCTTAGGGCGAAGCTCGCTAAGCTTTACTACTCCCTCGCCCTCGCCCCAGGCCTGGATGCCACCGCTGCAGACCGATTCTTGCGTATGGTGTTGACCCTGACGAGGTGCGCCCGCTGGCCTTTCCCACACCATACCACTTGATATTGACTGATATTTGCAGGAAAAACCACTACCTCAAGCCCGGCGAGGACCTCACGCTCGACTGGCGCCCGCTCTGGAACGAAATCAAGGCCTGGGTCCTGCCTTCTGAGGTCCCCGCCCACCAGAGCAACCGAAGACGATCGACGAAGCAGCTCCTAAAGCTGTGCACCCACGCCCATATATATTTTGATCCCGCCGATCGTCGGGCGATGCTGGAAGAGTTCTTGCCCTTTTTCAGCGTGAATGAGTTGCCAAATGCCTTCATCGTCGTGGGTATTCTCAATTCGTTGCTGCCCAGCCATCCAGCACCCGTGCACAAGCACCAGTCACAGCCAAACGATTTCTTTCCTACCCTCTTCCACCTTTGGTCGATTATCAACCGCTCTAAAGCATTCGATGTCTTTTTTATCGACCTCTTTTCCCGCATGGCCAGAGACCACATGCATTGTTCTTACGTTCCGTTTGCCGCCCATGGAATATTTACCAAGGACCAGTCCGATCTGATCTTCACGGCCATTCTGCGATTGACCCAGATCCCCGTTGGTCAAGCGAATTCCCCCTACACCCCCCTCGATTATCTTTCAGGGGCTGGTGTCTACGTGGAGAAAGATAAAAAGAAGTACCCTGTGGCGTATATGGTTGCTCGTTTGATCGTAAGCTCCCTCTCCCCCGCCACATTGGGCGAGGAAGACTCTATTATGTCCAGCCTGGAAGGATTCATGGAATCTATTGACACCTTCTTCCACCCCTCCAATCAAGGCGCGTGGACCACTATGCTGGGACAGCTTACGCTGTACCTAACCGAGGCATTTGTCTCGCGATGGAACCGCGAGCAGAGTGGTGAGCTCGACACCCCCCAGGAGCGGAGGATCAACGACGAACTCAAGAAGCGATTTGTGTCGTCGTTGAAGGAAGTTACATTTATGGGCTTGTTCTCAAAGAGCACTAGGGTATCGTACTACTACTATAGCGCACTGCAGGGACTTGCCTATCTCGAACCTGATTTGGTTCTGCCCGGCGCTTTGCAGCGCTTTTACCCAAGCCTTCAGGGCTTGGTCGAAGTCCACAGAACTACCTCTAGTCTGAATGGACTTCAGATGATCGCCAACGTCATGTCCAAGCTCAAGGGATACCGCTGTCACATCACGGCTCTCTTGGCTCTTGCCCTGCCGGGTATCGATGCCAATGATCTTAACAAGACACAGTACACTCTCAACTTTATCCAGAGTGTCGCCTTCAGCATTCCTATGGTGACGTTGAGCAAGGAAGGTAGCCATATCCACGACACAACGCTAGCCATGCAGTGGGTTCAGGGTGAAATGGACCGCATGGAGCGGGATGGTCAGAATGTCAAGATCGACTACAATAACGAGCTGAGTGACGAGGATGAGGCCAACATTTTGAGATCCTCGACAACCGGGTTTGGAGAGTTCATCTTAACCCTCCTGGGTAAGGTGTTCACCCTCTTGGAAAACCTGCCGGACGCCAATCAGGTCCGAGGAGGTACTCCCGAAGATAATGTCATCAATGCCCTGCCTGCGGCATTGTCGCCGCTGTTCGCGTCCTTGTCGCCAGAGCTCTTTGACATGGCCCTAGACAAGGTTGCGTCTTTTGTTTCGAGCCATGTCGTCCACCAGGCTCGGGATGCGATGGCCTGGATTCTCAACGCTCTGTGCAAAGTCAACCCCGAGAAGACTTTGAAGGTTTTCATCCCCATGCTAGTTGTCAACATTCGAAACGAAATTGACTTCAACAACGCCGCTTCTGATCGAAGCAGTGGGACAGATTACCTACCCCGAGACCGTGCCCTTGTGTGGTATGTCAGCATGCTAGCAATGGCAGTTGTCCACGTTGGAAGCGAGGTGCTCAAGTACAAGGAAGAACTACTGGGAATCGCACGGTACATGCAAGAGAAGTGCCGCGGCCTGCCAACCATTCTTATCTCCAACTTCATCCACCATCTTCTCCTGAACTTGACTCATACATACCCAATCGACCACGCACTGTACGAGCCCGATGTTGTCAAGCGTGGTATCGATGTTGATGACTGGGGCAAGACTACGGCGCCAGCCGATCTCACCATCCGGTGGCATCAGCCCTCCCCTGCTGAGATTGATTTTGCTGTTGAGCTCTTCGCATCGCAGACTAGCTCGGCGAAGGAGCAGCTAGAGCTTTTGATGAGCGACAACCCGCCAGTGAGCAGAAAGGGAAAGAATAAGGTCTGGTCCGACGAGGTTTCCAGGCTTATGCAGCAGATCCGCCTGGTCACGTCTGGAATGGCAACCATGTTCGACCCAGAGCGTGCCGCGGGGGTCACCAATGGTGTCACAGCCGAGGAGTATGATGTCGGTGACGATGACGAGATGATGATTGATGAGGAAGAGGACCCTCTTGCCGAGGTTGCTGAGGACGAGGAGCTCCGACCCCAGTTTCGCTACAAGGCAGGATATGTGCTCAAATCCAGTGATCCCGCCTACGGCAAGATCCATGATCTTCGGGATGAGTTGGGCCATCTCCTCACCAAGACACATTCCTTCCTCAATGCGAACCAGGAGGATGATGTGAACTGCTTCACTGCGCTGTATGCCGCTTACCGCACTTGGATCACCGATGTCGGTATTGAACGTTCAGCCCACCCCCTTGAAAGGCACTTGAGACTGTATAAGGCAGACATCTCCGCTTTTAAGATCAAGGGTCTAAGAAAGGTGTACCCTCGCCCTTTGCTTATCAAGAGAGCCGAAGCATACCAGCTCCTGCGCCGCAAACACAATGCGTCTGCAAGGCAGAAGAGCGAGTTGGACAAACAACTTTTGCTCGACCTCGCCGAGTCCTGCCTGTCACTGTACGCTGATGTTCGGCGAGTGGCACAGAGCGCTCAGGACTCGTCGCTGAAGGCACTTATCGGAGGCAAACCCTTGGTGATTCCAGTTATCCTGGCAAAGTGGCGACACGCCATTGAGACCAATGATCATGATCGGATCAAGGGTGGAATGTATACCTTGCTTTTCACATCTCTGATCAAGACTATGCTCAAGGACTGGCGCTTTGCTCCCGAGGCCATGCGACTGTACATTAAGACGGCTGGTATCGACAAGCCGTCCATTCAAAATCTGGGCTCCTCTGCGCTATACACGCTGATTGATTTCGGGAAGCCCTTTGAACGGATGATCATCGTGGATGATACTGTCGTGAGCACGATTAAGCCAGCAGAGGAAGTCTCCACTGCAATTGATTCTCGCCATCAGTTCATCCTTCAACGCCGAAGTAGAGTGGAGGATTCCAAGGCCAACCTCGGCCTGGAGCTTACACGACTGGCTAAGGGTGCACACTGGAAAATTGCTACACGCTGCGCTATCTTCGCTACGAACTTGTGTCTGCGATTTGTTGGTGTAGCCCCCGCCGAGTTCGTTGACCTCGTTGCCCACGGCACAAATGACCCTCACCCTGGCCTGAGAGGCTATTATCTCAATGCGTTTACCTCGGTTTTCACTGCAATCGACATGCGTGCGGTCTATGGCCACGAGTACCGCAACTATCTTCTTGAAAAGGAAATTGGCGACAGAAACAGAGTGGCCATCCCTGTCGAGAAGGGTGATGCTGCATTTACTCAACGCTTCCTTGAATCCTTCAAGCAACCCGACAACGCGGAATACATGGTTGACTCAGACCATCCTGGCTGGTTAGTCTGGGGAAAGAAGTTTACAGCGTTCCGTGCCAAGCCTCTTCCATTTGATGCCTATGACGAAGTTGAGAGTGCCGTCAGGGAGCAGATCGGCAAGACTGTGACTCGTGAATGGTTCTCCAATTGCTTTGACTACCTCAAACAAGAGCCGCGGGATTCCTCGACAGACAGGTTTCGCATGAGCAACGTTTACTTACTCATGCACGTCTTTGACCTGATGCACTATGGCAAGACCGCAGTGACTATGGGGGATATCAAGGAGCTGACCACGGAGGTGTATGGTGATGGTAACGACAAGCACCAGCACCGAGCCACGTCAGAGATCCTGGGTGCCCTGCTTGCAGGCTCCAGTGATGATCCCCCAGAGATCCGCAACCGAGTTTGGGAATTTGCCGCCCCATTCTTGCTCAAGATCTTCGCGGATGACTTGACTCCTGAGAACTTGCAGTATTGGTTGACATGTCTCCATTTGATCTTGGACTCGAAGGATCCTCGCCGGTCGCACGAAATCGTGGACGTTTTGCGGTCGTTCCGCCTGGACATGACGTCCAACGCCGCCTTCAAGGAGTCATCGAAGGTCCAGTTGCTCGAATTCATCGTTGCCGACGGTGGCTGGCACTTCCAGCACGAGGCACCGATTCTCGACGACTTCTTGGCGCATATCGATCACCCGTACAAGGCAGTCCGCGAGGCGATCGGCCGTGTCTTGTCGGTGATCTACAAGACTCGGTACCATGAGTCGTTTGAGAATGTGAGCACACTTTTAGACGAGAACAAGGCAGACTCATCCATTGGCATTCGGCCTTACCGCCCTACTGAGGAGTTCTCCTCCACCATCAAGGAAGTGTTTGGTAGGTTAGAAAAGTGGCGCCACGAGCGAACCCCTGGCCAGCAGACCCCTAGTTCGTATACTTCGGGCTCCAAGACGGTGCTCATGTGGCTCGACTGCACCTTGTCGTCACATGAATGTATCCAACTTGTGCCTTTCTTCCCAACGCCGTTCATGGAAGAGCTTTTGCACATGATGGACGTCAAGGAGGACCCCGAGCTGATGAGGCTTGCGTACCACGTATACCGCCACCTTCCCAACATTCCGTTCCGAGACGGGGAGGATGCTCAGTTCATCGAGGCGCTGGTCCGGATCGGCAAGACGGCTGCCAGCTGGCATCAACGCTTGCGGGCGCTGGTCAACATGCAGGTGATCTACTTTAGGCGGATTTTCCTGACCCGGAGTGCCCAGCGAGACCTCCTTTTCAACGCCGTGTCGGACATGTTGGGCGACTCGCAGCTGGAGGTGCGCTCCTGCGCCTCCACTACACTAGCGGGCATGATCCGATGCTCGCCTCGACGTATTCGTGACCCGATGATTGCACACCTCAAGACTCGTTTCGAGGATGAGCTGCGGCACAACCCAATGCCCAAGCGTGGACGCCAGGTCCCTGGCACAGAGACGCCGGTGGATGTGCACAAGCAAATCACAAGGAGGCATGCAGCAGTCCTAGGATTGGGTGCCTTGATCGAGGCCTTCCCCTATGCGACTCCGCCACCGGAGTGGATGCCCGAGGTGTTGGCAAACCTGGCGAGGAGAGCTGCTGGCGACCCTGGAGTGGTGGGCAAGGCAACCAAGACGATTCTGAGTGAGTTCAAGAAGACGAGGCAGGACAGCTGGACTGTGGATCAAAAGGTAAGTTTCTCTTGGCCCATCAAGACGAGGTGGCGGGGACTGTGGATTCACTAGATTGCTAACGTTGGGTAGTATTTCACATCAGAGCAGTTGGAAGACCTGGAGGGTGTATTGTGGAAAAGCTACTTCGCGTAAGGCGGAGAGCGTCGGAGGCCATTCCGAGTTCAACCTCGCAGCCTGTGGGAATGACAACGGGCCAATTGCCAACGGTGTCTGGGCTTAACGAGGTGCAGATGGTAACGGGGAACGGAAGGTGATGGGACAGGCTTTTTAGAGACTAAGGTCCCACCGGCAAAAGTGATTGCACTGCCTCTGTACTTTTATATTGGGGTGGGATTCACGTATAACCTGATGTAATGTCGACGACACTAGATAGACTTTGTATACCAGGCAGAAGGGGTGCTGCAATACAGGATTTGTCACCATGTTGTGTCCCAGTTGTGTGAAAGGGGTTGGGTGATGTGCGGCCAAGGCGTAGGCAATGGAACTGGCGTTGGGTACATGGGCAGACGACGTGGGCGATGCTGGAGGGACTTAGGTCAAAAGGAGGTGAGACTATTTTGACTCATAGAAAGGCATTGGGTGTGGGAATGGTGAGCATCATGTTGGCGGGGACCCATTGGTGATGGTTGATCCACTTGGTGATGGGCGGTTGGCTGTGCCGGTTCGTGTCACGCTTAGGTGTGGTCATCGGGCTAACAGGCGAAGGTGTGTCAAACGGTGAAACAGAAAAAAAGGAGGCGCTGCAAATAGGGTGTTTCCATTGCTGGGATAATTTCAATGACAGTCTGTGATGTGGTGTAAGTGTGGGCAGCAGGGGGGCAATGTTGAAGTGAAAAAAGAGGTGGAGGACGGGGGTGAATCTGCCTAGTCTGGTGTTGAGACTCTAGTGGAAAGCACCAAGTTAGTGTAGAGTAGGGCGAGTGGTGGGTTTACGAGGCGATGTGAAAGAAGACCAAGAAATCCGAAATCCCCCTTGGCAGGAGACTTCCAAAAGAGGGCCTCAACACGTAGGAGAAGTGTATTGTGCATTAGTGAAGATGGCGAGCCGGTGTGTCAGGTTGGAGGGCAGACAATGGAGAGGAGATGATGCTAAGCCCCCTGGATACGGGGTAGCGTACCGGGAGGTTGGGTCAAGGCTCATGATGGTCTGTGGTGGTGTTGAAGGGAGCAATATTCGTAAAGGAATTAATATCAAAGAAAGTGTACGGCCGCAGTTGAGGGCCGTGTCCGAATGCGGCTAAGCGTCAAGGGAAAGATGGGGAGACCGGACAAAGCCTTGAGCGAGGCAACCAGCCACTTGTGGATGATTGGCGGGGGGGGAAGGAGGGGGGAGGAGCAACCAAGGAGGGGGAGGAGCAGCCAGGAGGGCGCTTGAGATGGGAATGGAGCCTGCTGTGGCCCCGCTAGTCCGGATTCGCCTCAGCGCTGTGACTGTCTGTTGGGTGGTACCTGGCAGTGAGAATCAGCGGGTACGGATGCACCCAACCCGATGCGCGGACGGATGTCATCATCATCAGCCTTGCGTGGTGCCCCTCCGACCTCCGACCGACCGACTAACTACCAGCTGGGGCATTTTTCGACAACTGCCTAGGACCATTCATTTCGGCCCATTTCCATCTTCACATTTTTGGCGGCATCTCCTGCTCTTTCTTTGCTCTTTGACTGTACTGCTCTTTCATGTATCCTGTACCACATCTCCAAGCAAACAAGCGCTGTGACGCAAATGTCGCTTTCTTTGTGCCCGAGGTTCCCTGATTAACCGACCCTCCCTCCCGCGTAGCACTGCTAGCCGCCTCACGGCTCACTGACAGTCAGATCCATCCTCAAGTCAGATCCTCACTCAGCCTCACCTCGACTTGGCGCCAGGCACAACAATCATTTCCCACAAGCGCTCCCACCCCCCTGCCGCCCGCGCCAACACACCGTCACGAAGGAACCCACCAAGGCGCCAGCTTGTCAATGAATCGACAGCATCCGCAAACAGAGCACAAGCGTGGGTCTGCTTCTGAGCCTCTCCGCAATCCGTGATCCGTGATCCGTGATCCGCGACTGCGCCTCGTGCCCAGTCACTCCGTTCGCCCTGCTGCCTCTCTGTGCTCACCCTTTGAATCAATCCCAAGTCGCCGGTGCCCTCGCCCGTCGCCGAATTATTAAATGGGCGCCCTCTGCTCCCGGTCTGAGCTGAATGAAGGGGATCAGTCAGACGACAGCACCAAGGAAGCAAGCGCCCTCACCACAATGGCCCGATTCCCTCGCTCCACCAAGAAGCTGCCCGCCGCTCATCGCATCCGTCAACGCGAGATGGCTGCTGCCCGGAGCCTCATCGACGCTCATGACGCCGACATTTCCGCATTGGCCCCGGCCAAGCAGCCCGCCTGGCGCGGCATCAACCCCGACGCCGGCTATGCCTCCGTCGACGACTATCTCGCCCTGCGCGGCCAGATGCTCCATCGCGAGAAGGCCCTCGACTTTGACTTTAGCTGCCGCAACGACAGCTCCCCCGATGAGCGCCGCGCCGAGACTATCATCCAGCGCCTCAAGCGCGAGGACAAGGCCGGCGTATATGACGCCGCCCCGCCCCGGACCGGTTTCAACGGACAGAAGCACCCCCGGTTCGCCGGCGATCACTTCCTGTCCAACCTACCCCTCATCAACCAGACGGCTCTGTTCGACGTTGCGCGCCATATGCCCAAGGGCGCTCACCTGCACATCCACTTCAACGCATGCCTTGCACCCAACGTGCTGCTGAATATCGCCAAGGGCATGGATCGCATGTTCATCACTAGCAACATCCCTCTGCTCTCCGATGACGACTGTGCCAGCTTCGATCAGTGCGAGATTCAGTTCTCACTGATGAGTACCGAGAAGGAGTGCCCCGGCGACTTGTTCTCTACTACATATGAGTCCCGCCAGACGATGAAGTTCCAGGACTTCCTCAAGCGCTTTCCGCAGTACTACAGCCAGACCACAGCTGAGGAGTGGCTGCTCAACAAGCTCATGTTTGATGAGCGAGAGACACACAACCACCTGCAGACAGCATCTGGGTAAGCATATATATTCCCCCTCCCTCTATCCTTGTAGGCAACAATTAGTTCTAACAATACACAGCGCGTGGGAAAAGTTCAACGGCCGAACAAGGATGATGAAGGGACTCTTCAACTATGAAACGGCATACAGAAAGTATACCCGGCTATGTCTCGAGGATTTCATGAAGGACAACATCCAGTACGCCGAGATCCGGCCAAACTTCATGACCAACAACCAGCTCTACCACGACGATGGTACGGGGCCTATCGATAACTGGGGTATCATGAAGATCATCATCGATGAGGTGGAGGCGTTCAAGGCTGATATTGCTCGGGAGAACAAGTCATTTGGTGGTCTGAAGGTCATCTACTGCACTCCTCGGTCCTTCCGACCACAGGATGTCAAGGCAGCTCTCGATGAGTGCCGCGAGTTCAAAAAGCGTTGGCCACAGTGGATCGCAGGTAAGAAAACACAACGAGGACAGGACTCTCGCTTGTACATGGATGCTAATTAAAATAGGATTCGATCTTGTTGGCGAAGAGGCTAAGGGGCGACCCCTGAAGGACTTTGTCCCAGAACTCCTCGAATTCCAGAAGCTGTGCCGAGAGGAGAAGTTGGAGATTCCGTTCCTCTTCCACTGCGGCGAGACCCTGGACATGGGTACCGACACCGACGCCAACCTTGTAGATGCGCTCCTTCTCAACTCGAAGCGCATCGGTCATGGGTTCGCGCTATCAAAGCATCCTTACATCATGCAGCATATGAAGGAGCGCAACATTTGCCTCGAGTTGTGCCCCATCTCGAATGAGATTCTGGGTCTTACGCCACGGGCCAGCGGACACGCCATGTATCAACTACTGGCCAATAACGTGCACTGCACAGTGAGCTCGGATAACGGAACTCTGTTCCGGTACGTGATTCTTAAATAGATGTGCCGTTATGAATGAAGTGTAAGCGCTAACATACAATAAAGGTCTTCGCTATCGCACGATTTCTACCAGGTCATGGTCGGCAAAGACGACATGGGTCTCTACGGCTGGAAGCAGCTGGTTCTATGGAGCCTTCAGCACTCGTGCCTCGATGCGGAAGAGTTTGAACGGATCTCGACACAATGGGAGAAACAGTGGAAGGAGTTCATCGGGTGGTTGATTGAGACATACGGCAACGGCCCTAAGCTGGCCTAGGGCATGAACTGTTGCGACACGGAGTAACGGAATTACGACTTTTATACCCACGACCGATCAGAGATGCCAGCCTGGGAGAAGTACCAGGGGCACATGGAACTTTAAGGGCGCTGGATACCAACTTGGGTGGTTTTTTCCTTGGACTTTTCTTTGGTAATGGATTCATGGGGGCGTTTCGGTAACGGGACACGGCGCATTGGGGTTGAGCACCTGGATGGACAGCTCCCAGTGTTTCTTAGATATCTGACCATGCCTCGGGCACACGCACGGCATTTGATGGTTTAGAGACGCAAATTATGGATTATATTTTCTATGAGGGGACGGTTCGACATGTGTTTGGGTTTGGAGCGTGTGAGAAAGTGGTTCAGTTCTTGTCTTTTTTTTTCTTATTGCGTTCTTTCTTACTGATGGTTCCTTTTTTAGTCTACCACCTCTTTCACTTTATGATACCTGGATGGGGGATGTTTTATTCCACGCAGGTATTTGAACCAACTCGCCATTCGTTGTCTGATTCTTCCTGATTGGTATCATCGCTTCGCTTGTAAGTTACGTGGGGATGAAACCCCATGTTTCATACAGTTTGCTAGCGGGCTGTGTTAGCGGTCACTGCCGCTGTGGCGCAGGTGCGACGCGTCGATGAGATTGGACGGAGCTGGTGGGAACTGTGCGGGAACACAGTGCTGCTGCCCCACGTTCCACCCTCAACCGCCAGCCTTAACTTGATTAAATCTGCCGCGTCTACTTCGTACGACTCTTCCGTTCGAGATTCCCGAGAGCAATTCATCGTCGTCGTCGTCTTCTCGGCCGACGTGATTGCTTCACGACGCCGGCTTCTCGACTGATCGTGCAGGTTCACTGTCGTCTTTTCTGCGCCCTGATTCGTGCTCATCTGGTTCTTGTTGCCCTCTCACAGCCTGCGGCCCCTTTCACTCGCATCCTGTTGACGCCCCTCGACCCGCATCGAGGCCAGGCTGTGCAGCAGTCCAACTGAGGGACAGAGCCGTATCTGCCTGGTTCTGGCCGCCTCTTTTCTCTCTCTCAAACAACTCAGCGACAAGCGACAGACGAAGACCAAGCAGATACACAGACAGACACGCACGCATCTTCTTTTACTCTCGTTCTTGCTCCCAGACCACCTTCGAAATACAGCAAATGGCCCAGCCTGGCGATCCCGGATGGAAATGGTTCCCCAACACCAAAGACGGCTGGAGGCTCGACGTCGTCACGCTGCTCGCCGTCATTGGCGAGTCGTCGATGGCCGAGCACTCGCAGACCATCACCGCATCGCTGCTATGCCTGCTCCCGCGCCTCATCCCAGCGCCTCAGGCCCTCCTCAAGCCCTCGCGCCCAAGCCGCATGCCCGAGACGCTCGCCAAGATGACGGGCGTCTACAGCGGCACCACGCTCGACTCGGTCGGCTTCTTCGCCACCATCATCACGCCGCTCGACGCGCTGCCGGCCTTTAGCTTCCGCGTGCTGGAGATCAAGCACACGGATCTCAACCAGTTTGGCGACGTTGAGGTCCCGACCGCCCAGAACCATTCGCGCCGCTCTGCCCTGTTTCGCCGCTCCTTCTCGTGGGCCCGCTCCGCCGCCCGCCCCGGCACCGGGGATGTGCCCGACGGCCTGGCCCACAACGATCACCGGCTTCCGCGGGCCCCCGCCTCCGACGAGGAGAATGGGCTTCCGCTTCCGAACTTGGCCCAGTCGCCGGACCGGAGCCGGACCGCCCGCACCACCACCATCCGCCTCCCCGACGAGGCTGAGGGATCTCCAGCGCCCAAGATGCTGAGGCGCCGTGCCACAGCCAAGGAAAAGGTCCAGGACATGCTTTCCAACCCGACTCTGGCCAACAAGGCCGCTCCTCCTGCCGTCCCTGCCAAACTCTTCTCTCCCATCCACATCCTCTCCGTCTTATCCTGTCTACTCAGCATCGCCCTCATCATATCTGCCGTCATCTGGGAGGACGGAGCCGCCATCCTCGCCGTCAGCCTCATCTCCCTAGCGTCTACCGTCGTGGGCTATGCCTCCATCTGGCACCCGATTCTGATGAACCGCAAACACACCAACGAGGTGCCCAAGGGCGACGTTATGATCCGTACCCGTGAAGGTGCCTTTATCCTGATCAAATGCACCGAAGAGGTCGCCCGTGAGCTCTACTCCGGAACCGAGGAGTGCAAGTACCATGTCGGCGGCCGCACCTACCGCCTTCTCATGGCCCTGGGAACAATCCTCCTGATGCTCAGCGTGGTTCTTCTCGGTAACTGCACCTGGAACTCACAGATCTTCATTGGCGGCTCTTACATCGTCCTCAACGGGCTCTACTGGGGACTCGGCATGCTGCCCCGCTCCTACTTCTGGGACCTCTCTCGCTACGAGTGGAAAGACGTCACTCCCAAAGACGCCCGGCGTGCCCACATCATCACCGACGACAAAGACCAGCGAGAGGGCTACCCAAGCTTCACGCGGACGCTGTGGTTTGCCATCCGCGAGACAAAGCTCACGGGCTGGGTCAGCCGTAGTGGCGCTGCCCCTGTGACTGACCAGTGGAAGAAGTGGCTGAGCGAGGCTGATGAGAACGCTGTGGGCGGGAAGCGAGACTGGAACGCCGTGGCGCGCAAGGACGTAATTATGAAGGAAATGGTGAGAGAGGGTGGGCGCGTGGACGATGCCGCTCAGCATGCGCCCGCAACAGAGGTGCAGACTGCCTCTAGTAACAACCCGGCTTGGAACAAGGACGCCTCGTTTTAGCGAAGCAAAACGTCCTATGTTGGTAATGATGACGAGGAACGAGACGAGACGGGAATCGGGTTATTTTTCTATAAGCGAAGCGGTTGGGTTTATGCGCAACAGGGACTCGACAAAAATTTATACACATTTGGATGTGGCATACATCAACCATATAATCAAGACCAAGATCAGTACCCCTTAACAGGTTGGATAGGCACGGCGTTACAGTTGGAGGAAATAGAAAACAAGCGCATTCTTAGATGATGCACAACACGGATGAACGTACTCATACAATGTAACATTAAATTGACCATGGTATGCAATGCCTTGGCGCGTCAACGAATCGCCGTTCGAAACGCCGGCTGTCTATAGACACAATGTTCCCCCATTTTGTACTCCGTTGCTGGACCCGTCTACATTTAGTCATCGAAGTAGATGCCCTTCTTATCGCTGATGTCAATCATGCCTCCGCGGTAGCTGCCACGCTTCTTCTTGTTCTTCTCCTTGGTAAAGCCCTTGCCCTTGGTGACGATGAGGTCCTCGTGGGCGCGCTGGGAGTAATCGATGGACACGTATTGGTTGGAGGCGAAGCGCGGGTCGACCTGGATGTTCTTGGGGATGCGGGAGAAGGGCTCGTTCTGCACCTTGCGGCCGGCCTTGGTGGTGGCGGGGTCCGGGGGCAGGGGCGGGTTGGAGGTGTTCTGCTGGAACTCGGGCGAGGTCTTGTCCAGGGTGACGGAGGAGTCGGAGTCGTTGGCGCTCTTGTCCTTCTTGGACGGCTTCTCGTCATCAGAGGAGTCCGAGTCCGAAGAAGAGTCGGAGGAAGAGTCAGAGTCGGATGAGCTGTCGGAGCCGGGGAGAGGGACCTGGGCGGCCGTCTTCACATCAGCGTCGCTGTCCGAATCAGAGTCAGAATCAGAGTCGGAGTCAGAGTCAGAGCTGGAGCTAGAGCTGTCCGAGTCACTGTCGGAAGAGTCGTCCTTCTCGCTAGCATCCGAGTCGGAATCGTTGCTGTCGCTAGAATCGCTGGAAGAGGAGCTGGACGAGTCGGAATCAGAGCTGTCGGCCTTGGCGGCCCTCTTTTGCTTCTTGGCTTGGGGCTTGTCGTCCGAATCGGAGTCGGACGAGCTGGAATCGGACGAAGACGACGAGTCGGAAGAGCTGTCCTCGACGGGCGCCTTGCGCTTCAGGTTCTTGGCGGCCTTCTTCTCGACCTTGGGCGCGGGGGCAGCCTCGTCTTCGCTATCGCTGCTATCGGAGCTAGATGAGCTGGATGAGGAGGAGGACTTGGCCGAGGCGGCGTCCTTCATGTCGACGTCCTCGACGTCCTCGTCGCTCGAGTCATCGCTCGAGTCGCTGTCATCCGAGCTGTCAGAGTCCTTGGCGGCGGCCTTGGTCTTGCCGGAAGCTTCCCAGGTCTGGAAGACGCCAACGAGCGAGGTGTTGGCGGCGTCCTTGGAGTCGGTGGGCTTCCAGCCCTTCTTCTCGCGCTGCTTCTTGAAGGCGTCGTGGGCGCCGGTGAAGGAGTGTTCGGAGAGGAATGTCTCGACCAGGTCCATCAGCTCGCCGGGGGGCGGGCTCGAGGCGGAAGCGCTCTTGGAGGAGGCCTTGGCCTTGGCCTTGTCGGCCTTTTTGCTGCCCATGGTGGTGGAGTCTGCGGTGTCGGCGACCGAGCTGGAGGGTTGAACGGGGTTTAGGAGATTGTTAGAAAAGAGCCACGCGGGAGGGGCCTGGTTCGAGCCGGACATGTGCCAGTGTCAGGAGGGCGGTCGGACAGTTCAATGGCCGGGGAATTGGCGATGGAGGATACTAAAAAAAATTGTCGCGACTTGGACGAGCCAGAAGGAGACAGCCCAATAGGCCGCCCAAAGAGTTTTCTGTGGGTTGGCTGTCGTTGGTGGGGCACGTGGTCTTATCGGAGCGCCAGATTCTTATCGTGAGGCTCCACCAACCAGCCAATTGAAGTGGGAATAATGCGTCCAGGAACAAGGAATGCTAGATATCCCTTAGGTAGGTACCATGAGGCACTAAGCTTCCTGGAGGAGGTACTGCACCTTGAAAGAAACCAAATTCTACCTTGCGCGCAGGCGCTCGGATCACATTAAACTAAAGTATCCATTCCTTGCGAGTACCTCATCAACCCGCGACCTGACTGGTCGGTACCCGTTGCCCCGTCGTCCAGCGTCTCTAGGGGAAGGGCCCTCCAGTAGCACACACCCTTGTCACTTCCCAAACGGGAGCTTCCAAACAACAATCATCGTCATCTTCAAAAGTTTAGCTGGCCTGACTTTGCCGTACTCAACCGCGATACCATCGGCTCACCAGACTCCTGTCGAGCGCATTTACTTGTGCCAGGCTGAATAACTGAATAACTGCTCGCCATTTCCACATCACCATTGTCCACGTTCCCAGTTGCCAATTCGCCAACGGCTGAGAAACCACCATGAATGCCACAAAGCGCAAGTTCAACACCCTGCTCCAGGGCCTGGGTTCTACGCGCTCCAAGAACACCGACAGCCCACCACCAAAGAGCGATATCAACTCTTCGCCTTCGTCTCGAACCACAGCAACGGCTTCGCCCAAGTCGACGCCCACGCGTCCCACAACCGCCCTCGAGGCAGAACTCCTACAAAAGCGTCGGCGCCTTGGCCTGCCCGATTCCACAGCGCCGGCGTTGGACAGCCCAAAAAGCCCAGCAAAGACAGTTACGACGACCTTGCGAAAACCCCAGACGACCACCGCGACGAATACTCGGAAGGATGCTCCCGCCAAATACTCGCCGAGTGATCGAGGCGAACTCTTGAGAAGGCTCGGTACCTTTCAAGAGATAACAGACTGGACCCCGAAGCCGGAGAGGGTCAGTGAGGTGGAATGGGCCAAGAGGGGATGGGTTTGCCATGGTAAAGAGACGGTGCGGTGTCTGCTCTGCCACCGAGAGCTGGTTGTTAAACTCAACCGGAAGTTGGTTGACGGCAAGGAGATCCCCGTACTTGTCCCCTCCGAAATTGGTCAGTTTACCATCTTATGATTGCTTGTGGTGTCGAATCGGCGTGCTAACATGTCGCAGAGGATGCACTGGTCGACAAATATGCAGACCTCATCGTAACCTCCCACAAGGAGGAGTGCCTCTGGCGCAAGAGAGGCTGTGATGGTATGTGCTTTTAATCCGCCGCATGAGCTCTTTGATTGACTAATTTTGCCAGATTCCCTGCTGCGACTGTCCCTTACTAACCCCGGCGTCACTTTGGAAGCCTTGCGGCAACGCTACGATGACCTGTGTTCCAGAAAGTCCTTTCTGCCGTACGAGTTCAATCTTCGTCTCCCGGATGACTTAAAGCTCGATGAAATCATGCCTCACCTGCCCCGGGACTTCTTTTCGAATCCAGCTCCGGTTAGTGGAACACCCGATCAGCACCCCAATCGGGTTGCTCTGTCTCTCGCCCTTCTGGGGTGGCAAGGGCTCTCCAACCCTCGTATTGGTTCAGTTCCCAACTCGGCCTCATGCCATACCTGCCTGAGACGGCTGGGGCTCTGGATGTTTAAGAGCAAGGAGGTGTCGGATGATGGCGAGGTTCTCGTCCCGGCCCCTATGGATTTCTTGGATCCCCTTAGGGAACATCGATTCTTCTGCCCTTGGTCAAACGCCGATACTCAAAAACAAGGAAGCCGACAGAATCGTCCGGAGGGAGAGTTGCCGGGGTGGAAAATCTTGGTCCAAACATTAGCCAACGACTCACACCTGCGAAGTGTTTATGAAGGCCGGCCTTCAGCTCGGTCGCAATCACAAACCACTGGTGATGTTCCATCAACGCCTCGGAGACCAGGGACAGCCATATCCGTAACAACGCTTCAGGCTACACCCGCGACCCCAGCTACCGCCGGTGGTTCGGATAATATCGAGGAGGACGAAAAGGACAGAGATGCCAAGGACAAGGAGCGGTGGGCACGGCTGAGGAGAGTAAAGAGTTTGTTCGATTCCAAGGGCACAAGGAAGCTGAGGAATTCAATCAGCCGCCCGATAAGTCGACCAGGAACGGCCCATTCGTCCAAGTCGACAGCCGGCCAGAAGGAATGAGGTGGTACTCGAGTGTGGAAAGCTATGTATTTTATGATACCACTGTGTGCAATAATGTCGAAGCGATCACAGGGCTGGCGCAATTTTTTGTCATTGAGTTCCCTTTCCAGTTGCGACCGAGGCATCCATGGCAAGCAACACATCCCTCTCCTCATATGATTTCATGCATGCATAAAATCCTCGCGAAGTCTTGAGATCGGGACGAGTGATATCAGACACGATCCATCATGTCTTCCACTTGATATCGTCGAAGGAAACGATTGCTCCGGTATACGCCTTCGTCTCGGGCTGCTTCTCAACCCTCTCTCCGAGGGCAAACCCGGCCATCTCCAGGATCGCCAACCTCACGCCCCCTATCCCCGCACCGTTTCCCAGCCGGTTTGAGATTCCCATGTTTGCAGCAGTGGCGTAGACATCCCCAGAGCGGTCAGACCCTTCCCGCCAGCTGCTCTGAGCCGTCGTGTCCAGGTCCACCATTGCCTGCCGCACGCCAGCTGCCAGAGAGTTGCAGACGGTTATCCATTCGTCACCGCTCTTATCTGCCTTTGTGAGCACGACCAATGTTCGTGTGTTGGACTGCGCAAGAGTCTTTAGCATCCACCGGTCCGTGTTCTGGAGCTTCTTGTCCGCCGGCAACAGGACGACAGCGCCACGGAGCGTCTTCCTCACGTTGAGGTACTGTAGGATGGTCTTTCCCCAGTCCGACCGACTCTTGAAGCCGTACCCAGGCGTGTCCATGAGAATTAGGCTGTGTTTCGGAGGCATCGAGCCTTTGCGGATGAGATCCCGCGCAATCTTTGGGGGCGGTCCGACACCGTAGGCATTCATGGTCGTGGTCTTACCTGGCCGATGGCTCACCCTCGCCGTATCCATTTTGCCAACGAGGGCGTTAAGAAACGAAGACTTGCCGGCATTGGAGGCGCCGAGGACCACGATTTCCGGGACATGATCGTTTCGGGCGTGGTGATACAGAGTCTCGGCTGAGTACAGCAGTCGACACTTCTCCTCAAAGAATTTTGCGGCGGCTGCTAAAGGAGGCCTGTCGGTTTTATCAATCGCCTCGGGCTGAGTCGTACCCGTTTTGTAGCAGATCGACTCATGTTGAAAGAGAGATTGTTGATGTGGTTTTAATCCACGAGGAGCCACGACTCTGAATGGTTTAGGATTGGCCGCACGTTTCTTCGGACTGCTCTCATCACCCTGTTTTACCGCAGGAGATGGGATATCTCGTTGGAGTCGAGCAGCTGAGTTGTCCTTCAGCTTATGAGTTATAGCGTTAGCGGCTATGGAAGTATTAGGGTCCTCTGCGTCCCTGCTGTCTTCAGTCTTCAGAGTCTTGCGAAGAGATCCCCGTGCGCTGGGTCTTACTCGGCGTGCCGCGGCTGTTGATGTTGAAAACAGAACATAGGATATACCAGAAGCTGGACGGGACAGAGCCGTGGCCAAATGGAATGAGACGAGTCGCGTTGGCACCATGTTGTTCACACCTGGAGGAATCCTTACGCCGAGTCAAGGATTCAAGATTCGTCACGATGATGAAGCCGGAGTCCGGGCCATGAGCAAAAAGAAGTATAAACAAGAATATAAAAATACAGTCGAGAAAATTAAGTATTTCATGTAGTACAGGGTCTGACGATGGTGTTTTAGGTCGATGGAGGGAGGCAAGTCGAGATATATGATCCGGCAGACTTGGTCTGAGAGAGTCACGTGAGGGACCACCACACATTGATTGAGTGGATTTGGGTGACATGATGAAGAGCATTTGCAACACTCTCACATTTCGTTGGCTGGAAAACGAAAAGTAAGTTACAGAATCCCAGTACAAAACTTGCTGTTCTAGAGTCAGTCAAGGATTGCCTCGGTAGGAAAGGTCATTCGGGAATCTGGTGCGGCATCGCCAGTTAGACGAGCGCCGCCGTCATGACGACCAACCTCACGGAACTAGACGCCCATGAGCAGCCCTCGGATCACATGAGGGCAGAGTGGAAGAGCTTCTCCCGACAGGACGCCTCAGCATTAATCAACAGCCCCAGTATCGATGATCCCCGCGGCCCGCTGCAGGAGTCCGGCTTCCTCACTGCAGGCACCTTGCCCAAGGCCCAGCTTGCAAGCAGCTTCGCAAAGCTGGCTCCCGAGTACGCTGCACATGCTGAGGGCGACGTGCCCATTATATACCATCCACTGCTCCCTGGTTAGTCCCGTCTCGAGCCACCAACGGCCGCTTAAACTGACGAGACGCAGGGCTGCTTATCCTCCCCTCGCTGGTGCCGCCGGCTGTGCAGCACCCACTTCTAGATCGCATGATCCATCGCGACCTCAGTAACCCAAAGCACCAGACCAATCTCCACCTCCACTATGACCTACCATATCCCGAGTCCCAAGGAGATGGCAACGACGACAAATCCTTCTTCTCTCTCAGCCCAGAATCCCCCCCCTCCTTCACCCCCAAGGACCCAGCCGTTCACAAGCCCCTATCTATCAAGCAAGTCCTGCAAAAACGCCTTCACTGGGTAACGTTTGGCGGCCAGTACGACTGGACCAACAGGGTATACCCGGACGAGGCGCCCCTCCAGTTTCCCTCGGACATCTCCAACTTCCTCGAAACACTGTTCCCTGAGACCGAGACGCAGGCCTCCATTCTGAACTTTTACACTCCGGGGGATACCATGATGATGCATCGCGATGTGAGCGAGGAGACCGACAAGGGGCTCGTGAGTCTGAGCTTCGGATGCGACTGCCTCTTCATGGTCGCACCAAATGCGATGGGCCACGCCGATGACGATGGCACCAAGCAATACCTCCTACTGAGGCTGCGGTCGGGCGATGCCATTTACATGACCAAGGAATCTCGGTACGCGTGGCATGGTGTGCCCAAGGTTCTCAAGGGAACTTGCCCCGACTACTTGAAGGATTGGCCTTCGCGTGATGACGGCAAGTTTGCTAAGTGGCGAGGATGGATGGAAAACAAGCGAATAAACTTGAATGTTCGGCAAATGAGGGATTGAGTCTGAGATTGGCTTACAGGACTCCCTTGAAGGCAAGCATGCTATCAATTGGATTTCTTCAACCCCCCACCGCCAGTAGTGATCATGTCTCGCCTGCTCTAACCCCAAGTCGAGTCAGCCATATTGCTTGATGCAAAAGGAGGTTTGTATCGTTGGCCTCGGGATATCGTGGTCCCAAAAAAAGACTCCGATTGATTCATTCCCAAGCTACGCTAGACGCCTCTACCAGTTTACGCCGACCTTACGGCTCATGCGTCTCAATACCAAATACAGTGCATGCATACAAGCGCCCTGTCCCAGGGTTATTCATTAATAGGTCGCTGCAAGTCCATTCCCTGGCTCCCAGTAGTCGCCGCATTAAGCAAAACCGAATCCTTGCGCATTTTCCAATGCCATTCCCAGCCTCTCCCTGAGCACCTCTTTATCTCTATATTCCGGCAGCAACAACGTCCCGTAGCAAGTGTATGCCGTCGGCAAGTGGCCCGCGTCTCCTTCTTCTTCCCCATTCTTTTGGATGACGAATTGGAGGTTCTTCATTCCCCCAACCGGTACACGGTCGGAAGATGTCACAAATTCCAGCAGTCTGCGCTTCATTCTATCGTCGTATCTCTTGACGATCGACCAGAAATCGCGAACTGTGTGGTGAGAAGAATCCCACCCCACATACCGCGCGTATCTCCGGAGTTCTGGAATGTCGATGTCTTGGACACCTTCGGCGAGTGCTTGCAAGGTGGGAGGGGTGAGTAGCGACAGTGATTTCTTGTCTAGACAAGCATGAAAACCTCGTTCGAATGCCAGATATTGAGGGCGGATGGAGACATCTGTGAGATAGCGAACGTAGTTGGTCACATATTCATCTCGGTTGTCGTTTGTGACCATTGGTGCATCGCTCGGGTTCGCTGCATGCGGGGGAGCCACGTCTTCTGAGGTCGTGGCGGCACTTGGCCATACTGAGCTATCAGAGCTCATTTCTCGTGTGATGTTTGTACCCAAGGCAGCAACGGAAAATTCGTATGTTCGGGCGAAGACATCCTCCACTAGCCCATCCTCCTCATCCCATTCTAATAGAGTCGTTAGTCCGCTTGCCAACTCTGGCCAGCCATCAGCGATATGGTGGAGCTCCTCGACGGGCTTCCCAAGTAATTTTCGGTACAGAGCCTTTGGAAACGTGATTGGGAGTGTCAGCCCGTTGTAGAGGGCGAGAGACATCAGGAGGCCAACAAGTTCAAACTTCCATTCCTCTGTCAGGGACCCAGGCGCAAACCAAACCATGCGAGTCCTCTCGTCAACCGTGAAAGCCCCATATCGGGGATCAAGGCACTCGGCGATGGCTAGTCGGAAGAATTCCTGTTGGACACCGCCAGAGTCGAATCCTTCTTCACCACCCTCCTCACCTAGGTGAACCTTCAATGGACGCAGAAGCTCTCGCTCCTCACGCCTCCAAAGTTGATCGAAAGCATCTCGAACAACATGTTGTCGGGTAATCTCCAAGATTAAATATTTGGAAGATGCTGTCTGTAGTAAATCTTGCAGCACCATCTTGTGGTGGGGATTTGTGATTAGACTCCCAGGGTCAACAATGGCACTCATTCGGGTCTTGAGCGAGCTGGACTCTTCAAACATTCGGCTCATTCTCGCAAAATTGATCGACCGGAAGAATGAAACCAACGTTTCCGGGCTAAATATGTAAGGGTAGTCTAGGATGTGCCGTCGCCATCGCGTAGATGTAAAGGTCAACCAATCGACGGGCATCTCAATAGAGTCGAGACGATCGGACAGATAATCTACTCGAAACTGGATATCTCCTAAGAGTAATACGTTTCTGTTCTCGTCTATTGTCTCTAATTAGCACACTCACACACACACAATTGTAAACAAGCAGGAAACATAGACTCACGCATTGTCTCGATGAAGGACAACGCTCCACCGAAGGAGCCATCCATTGAGAAATCAGAACGTCCATCCCATTCGTTGAGGAGGATAGTACGAGCCCAGTCCATGAGCACAGTGGGGACCCGAGTTTCGTGCAGGAGACGCTCCGACTGCGCAAACTCAAGGACTGGGGCGGAGCCGGAACTGAGGAAGTCCAGTTCATGAACCAAGGGCCCTAAGACATCAACGCCCGAGTCTCGATCGTCGGCGTTGGCACCACGACCTGCCATGTCAGTGAAACAGCGACGAGCGGTGATAGCGCAGAACAGTCTACGCGCCAATCTGACTGCGACCTCGTTCGAGAAGGCGTCATCATAGTCGAGGCAACGGGAGGCAGGTTGTCGAGCGACTGAGATGCCGCCAGACAGAGTCAGTCCGTTGGCACGAATACGCGACATCTCGTATAATGTCCTTGAATCCGGTACCATTGGTGTCGCCGCAACTAGTGCATGCATGCAGATAGACATGAACTGCCCTGCCTCGGCGTCGGTAAGTCTAGTCTGAGATCGAGTGTTACCCTTCGACTGGGCCGATCGGGACGTTTGCAGACCTGGCGGAGGAACAAAGAGGCGTCCAGCAGCAATCCATAAGCTGTGAAACACCAAACTTGGAGCCACACGACTTAGGCGATGCAGACAGTACCAAAGTGTTTGGGAATCGAACGGCTCGCCATCACGAGAAAATGACTCGATGGTGGCTTGTGGATTCCCAAGCACGTTGAACATCGTTTGCTGTATGAATTCCTTCCACTCCTTCTTAGAGGATTTAGTGACGTTTGAGGTCCGTCTCGCTAGAGGCTTTGAGGGATTCCGAGTTTTGGGATATGAGCCACCCAAATCTCCTGGAACAACCAGTTGGTCTTCACAGGTGCCGTCTTCCTGGAGCACGTTGCACATGAACTCAACGGTGTCCACATCTAGTCGTGAGAGTGCTTGCGGTAATGCGTTGTGTAACCAAGAGGCTGGGATTTCGACCTTTCGTTTCTCCGACTCTTCTCGAGGGTGCGGCCCAGTCAACAGCTGTCTCGGCGGAGTTGCAGTTCGCATTTCGGGGACGTCCCTTTCGCAAGGGTCCTCCGGTAGGACCGGAACTAACTTCAGCTTTTGAACGGGTTGTGGCGTTGGGGATGGAACATTCTCAAAGAAAGCTGGTTTAATTGGCATCTCAGGGATCCCTCGTCCAGTTACGGTAGGGGTGGTCTTCTGTCGTGTGGGCTTTTCATGAAAGCTATTGAATCGAGGAGATAGGATAGTCGATTTTGCATCATCTGAACCCGCGGATGGCGGAAACGGCTCTAAAGAAGTTGCCCTCCTTGGTTTTGATGTCGAAGGTGTTCGTGTCTTTGGTAACGAGCAGCGTCGGGACTTTGGTTTATTGGCATTGGATGTCTCAGACTGTGAGTTTTCTTCTGTGGCACCTTCGACGTGGCTTTGTGGCCGCTTCACTTTGGCGTCGGCTTCCCGAGCGCTGGCTTGCGAGTCGGACTGTGGCGTTCGAGATTCCCGAGAGGCCTGAAGCTGGCTTGAGTTGATGGAGAGTTTCTGATCGAGATCAGATTGCAGAGACATCCCTTGTTGGTCGTTACTATGGATTTCCGACATTTGTTGCGACATGGCTTCAATGCCTCGTGGCGTCAGCCACTCAAGCATTTTGAAGGCTACAGTGTCGAACAGATTAGCAGCAAATGAGCGGTGATCTTTGTTGGTAGGTCCCTCAACCACACGAGCGTAGGAGCCCGGGAGGGTGTCATCAAGCTGAAACGATCGCTGGGAACCATAGCCCGAGTCTTTCGAGGTCACAGTTGTTGGAGAGTCTGGCGTTTTTTGTCCTGCTGTTTGTTCGGAGGTCGTCGGATGGCGTTGTCGTTCATCATCGGCGCCACTGTCCCTCCGTCGGGCGGGTGATGACTTGAAGTTAACCTTCTTGAATTCCGGGTGAGATGGTGAAGGGGGTCGGGCAGAGAATATCAGGTTGTTGGGTGCAGCAGGCAACTCCTTCTGCTTGCCAAGGTTCGGACATAATCCATCCTCGGGGTTATCTTGGCTCGCCAAATATACCGCCAGGGTCCTGGCGCTCGTGGTATTGTATCGTCGGATCGGTGCTCTGCCTGCCAAGCGTCTTCGAGAAGTGAAACATGTCGGCGTCGTGCAGTTGGGCTGACCACAGCCAATTCGCAGCTGGGCAATGTACCTAAGATGATGAGGTCAGCATTCGAGCCATGTAATGGACACTCTGTCGCACATACCTCTCAACCAGTAGTTGGAAATCGTTGCGGCGGCTGGCTCGGTGGATGGCGTAGACTCGGCTTGGGTTTTCGATGTCCTGGACATAGGCATCAAGCTCGGTAGGCGCGTCGGGAGGTAGTCGAGCGAAAGGGGCCTCCTGCCACAGCCCAGCAAGGAGATCCAGGTCGCTTGACGTCTCCAGGGGGCCAACTGGCGCGCGGATAGTCTTGGGAGTCATGTCATGGAAAGTTGGGTTTGCGCGGCCAAGCCAGAGGCCAGATGCGATGCGATGAGAGGGAATGGGAGGATGGAAGTCAGCGGCAGGGTGGTGCTGGAGGACTCGAGGTGGGTGATCAGGGCCCTGTCAGGGAATCATTCCGTCCGTTCAATGGGCAACTTCATCGAGATCCCAGGCGACGGGCTCTGTAGCGTGTTGTTGGGATCGAGGCCCGGCGACGTGGTAGTGGATGTTAGGAGCGAGAGTGCGGCGATGTCATCGACAACGCAACGCAAGTCATCGGTCGAGGACGTGACGACAAGCTGCTGGCCGGGGGTCCGCAAAGAGGAGCGCGCGTGGAGCCTGGACCGTGGGGCCGTGCAAAGGTTTGGGGCCACACAGGCAATCAATCGCTGGCTGGGAGCGTGGCGGAGGCGAGTCAACGAAGCCTTGCCCAATCAAAAGCCTCGGCCCGGGTCAACTCAACCCCGGCCCTGGCTCTTACCTACCTACGAGCAGCGCCGCTCTTGCACAGGCTTTCATCAGTCAGCAGGGAATCTAGGGCCTCGATTGGAGGTCGGGCGATGCTGGAACCTTAAAACGGCAATGCTACGTAGGTAGCATGGCAATTTTGCTGGCTGGTAAAGAGACTCGCGCCGCGCCAAGGGATGTTGTTTTTATGCACCGAGTAACGGTTGACTGTTTTAACACTTTGAACCGTGCTCGCTCGCTCATCATGGTGCGCTGCGCAATGGGTGGGGTGACTCGTTGGGAGCGATCTCGGACACTCTGCCATTGTCGGCTTGAAGCTTATTAGTAGCTGCCAGGCCTACCAAGTCGAAGCTGACTTGCATTACTCTAAATCTTCACCCAGCTTGGCATTCTCCGATGATCCGTCATTATAAGATATTAATTCGACATAATTATTAATTAGTGTAGAAACCAGCTTTCAAAGTAGTAGTTCTCTACTACCTGCAGAACTGGGCTTCTCGGTTCGATCTCATCATACTGACCAGGACTTCCACAGGCGACGAAGGCGTGAGTACTCGGGGAGAACCCAACACAGCCGATGACACCCGGGCACTAACGATACTGCGTACTCAGAAGGGCAAGTTGGTTGATGGACAGTGCCAGGAGGCGCAACTCTGTGCTCGAGCCGCGGTAAGCACAACGCAGGCAGAATCCGGTCGACCAACGGCTTCCACCGATCCCTAAAACATCCCCAAACGACAACTTTGCGCTTAAATACCTGCTAATTAACGTCAAGGGAGGTAACAATGCCGGGCACGTCGTGCGGTTGGTCGAACGCTCTCTATCGATCGCGATATATGTGTTGCTAATAGGTGCAAAGGGTAAACGGAGTTTCGTATAGGTGAGAACCAGCACACGTGGGAGGACTGGGTAGTTGCTAACATAGAGTCAGCTTTCACCTCTTACCCTCGGGGCTGATCAACCCAAAATGGTTTGTCAAGGATAATGATCGTCTAAGTTGGCAACGGCAACGCTAACAAGTACCATAGCATGAACTTCATCGGTTCGGGCGTAGTCTTCCACGTGTTAGTCTTCATATAATCATCCACCCCTAACTCGACTACAACATCGGCATCTCGTTGATGTCTCGCGTGGCTCGCGCCTCTCAACCGAACATGCCAAGAAGACTGACTCTGTCCTCTAGCCCAAGTTTCTTCAGCGAGCTCGCCAACCTCGAGGAGAAGGTAAGCCAACAAACCCAATCGATACTCGCAACGCGCAACGGCCCGTCGTAACTCAACGCAACTTAGGGCCTGATCGCGGTACACGATCGGATCCTTGTTTCTGACAGGGTCAATGTCCTCTTGGACCTGCACATAGCAGTGGATGGTCTCGAGGAGAGGGAACTTGGAGGTTCGTCCCATAGTGTCCAACGTTGTCGTTGAGGAACAGCACTAACGTCTACCCCAGACGCAGCTATCGGAACAACAAGACGCGGTACGCTACCCCCGTGATTCCTGGCCGCATCATCCTTTATTGCTTCTGTCACCTCATTGCAAGCATTCCCAAATCTCAATAGGGGGGAGAATCTCCATCATCATCGTGCAAGCGACGCCATTGGCAGCGAGGTCTAACGTCCGCTATAGGCATTGGTCCCTGCTATCAGACAAGCAGAGCGGTAAGAGATAGTCATAACAAGGGAGCGGACTGTGCGCTAAATTTCCCAGCGAACTGGCATCAAATTGACTGACGTCTTCCACCGTGACCTTTTCGAGCAGAAGGTGAGGCGCTTAGCCGATGGCTTTCAAAAGCGCTTCGGAGAACTGCTCGAATACGACATTCAGGCTGAGCTTACTCGTTTCGACGAGTACAGGGAGACGCTGAAGAAGTACGTCGTGGACGGCGTGTCTTTCATGAGATCCGCACAGCAGAGCAACACGAAAATCGTGATCGAAGGCGCAAACGTAAGGTTCTCATCCTTTGACTAAATAAATAGTACTGACTTATTGGCGGAACGAGCACCGTGCCCGTGGTCCCACAGTCCTCTTTCCTAGTCCGGCAAGGATTCTTAGCTCGGGGCGGAACACAGTACTTGTCTAAGCAATCACTTCGCTGGTACAACCCAATAAGTGGTCTTTGCTATAACAAGCTGTGTATTATATTCCCGCCTCGGCAGGATTCGGGCCACACGGAGACTTGGCTTCTACTCATCTACTTGTTGGCTATCGACCGTGCTCAGTGGAGTTGACGACAATTTTATGTGAGGATGGCGCCCTGGAATCATCTCGGAGCAGACCCAGTTGTGACGTGTCGAGGTTCAAGCCAAACTGTGCTCAGAAAGCCTGTTTTAAGATGATCCCGGGGCTTCATTTTCATGTCAAACCTCTATGCCACGTGCGATGCCGGGAGATAGGTATCTGTCAAGTCTCCTGTGAAGGAAAGGGGTTCTGGGCCCTGGCGCTTGTGCTTGTTCACAATTGAATAGGCACTGATGCTAGATGTTGATTATGGCTCTTACCCAGTAAGTTTCCGTCAACTTGGTCTTTCAGTTTGCACTAGTACTCATGATTAACTACAGTTCGTCACTTCCTCAAGTACTACGCTTGCTGGTATTATTGGTGGACTCACACTGAACCCAAAGAACATCACAGAGACGATTGGAGTGGTTAAGGCTTGTATGTCGCGATTGCTCCAAGGCCGTGATTTCACCGCTGACTGGTAACAGATACCACCCGTGTCGGGGCGGGGGCCTTCAAGACCGAAGATACCGAAGAGTGCGTGTTAATTACCATCTTGAAGCCACTCTGAAGCTGAATGACAACAGGGTCGGCACCAAGCTCCAGGAGATTGGACGCGAATGGGTGAGGCCCCAAGCGCTCTGGAGGTTTCGAGCTTCTGCTGCTGACAAGACTTAGGGAACGTCGACTGGCCGCAGACGCCGATGTGGATGGTGAGTTTTATCATGGCTCGTTGCTGCTAATAAACTTACTGACAGTTCCCAGGCTCGGTACGCACGACCTCAAACCCTTGCGTGGAAGGGAAAACAACTAACAAGCACACACAGACCTTGTCGTTGTCAAGTATAGTAAACAACTACTATACAAGCCTGAATCTCACGAAGGTAGACGGTGCCCATGGCATGCTTGTGACACGTGTCAAACGCTCTAACACTCTGCAGCTCGACGTTTTGGATACTTTCGAAACGATTAAGATCGCCATCGCTTACAAGATCGACGGAGAGGTTAGTGATGCCAACGAGATCGTGAGAGATTGTGGAGACGCTAACCGTTTGGACAGGAACTGGACTCTTACCCTGCGGATCTTGACATCCTCAACCGTGCTGAGGTGGTTTATCACGAGATGCCAGGCTGGCAAACGCCGACCACCAACGCGAGGACCTACTATGATCTGCCCATGGCGGCCCGCGATTACGTCGAGGTGGGCATATTTACCTGGGCTAGCATAACGAACAGTGGCGCTAACAACCAGCAGTACATTGAGAAGTTTGTCGGAGTCAAGGTAAGTGGGCGGTCATACTGGTCTGCACCGCAATTGCTAAACTTAAGCAGATCAAGTACATCGGCACTGGTCCTGACCGAGAGGCCATGATCCAGCGCGCCTGATTGCGCGAGATAGAGGAGGCACCCGAGGCTTGACTTAGATCGTGCGTAAGAAGTGGTGGCTTTCGAAGCCATTCGGTGACCCGAAGAAGAGTGTGCGCCTTTGGAGAATAGACTTGGATTGCTTATAGGTAGGCTATACCTTAGACTACAACTGATGGCTATTTAGATTCCTGCCTCCTTCCGTGCACGTGCCGTGGGTTGCGATGCATCCTTCTGCGAGCATCATCGTTTCATCGCAGGCTAGAATCGATTCATGCCCTCTGGGCCTGGCTGTGCCTGGCTTTGCCGCTATGATCGGGCGCACATGATCGATGCGAGGTGCTAGTAGGACTACATTGGGAGAATAACAAAGGGAGAGGTAGCTCGGAAGGGGATGTCAACCTAGCATGGCCATTTTGAGTTCTGGTATCATATAGATCAATGCCGCTCACGTTCATGCAGGTCCCTTAGGAAATGACAATAATTGAACCAACGCTGATGCCTTAGCTGAGATAAATCTTTATTACTGCAGAACTAATACACCATCGCTGTTGACTACATTCCGAGACTGAGAAAAGGTATCTTCAATAACATATGACCTATACATGAGGTTCCGTAACATTGCGGCCTGCGCTGCCTTCCCTCCTTTGTAGGGTTCTTGTACCCGGCGCGGCCACCGCCGAGACCCATATTACATGCGCATTGGGCAACCAGGCAGAGGACTCGACTGCGTTTATCCCTCCATGCTCCTCTAGAAGCGCGCGGTGGCATCTCAACGCCTCCTCTCTCGTCCTGCTTTAAATTCCCGAGTCTTCTGTTCTTTTCACCCAGTGGCACGTTGACCTGTCAGCACCTCTCTCGTCGTCCTGCTTCGAATTCCCGAAGCAGTGAAGCATAGGTTCCCAGCACCCAGTTGGAATCTACACGTCCACAACGATGGATATCGGCGCCGCTACGTCGAGGCTCGAAGCCCTTGCTCCTGCGATCGATGCGTTGTGCAGCATCTCGGGAAACGCCGGACTCTCTGTCGGCGTTTCCCAGGCAGGTCGGGTCATTCACCGAGCCAATTTTGGTTTCCGCGACGTCCAAGCACGAACAGCTCCCGACAGCGATACAATCTACCACGTTACTTCCCTCTCTAAGGTCACTGTCGCAGCCGCCGCGGCACATCTGGTCCACCGTGGCAAATTCGGCTGGGAAACGCCCATCAAAGCGTACTTCGATTGCTTTGCCTCTGAGAGCCCACAAGTCGAGAGTGAGGCCACCATCATCGACCTCTTGGCCCACCGCACTGCGCTTGCTTCCAAGAACACCTATATCACAATGGGCCATCAAATTCACCTCGTCCCCAAAGACCAGACCTCACAGATGATGGCCATTCTAGAACCTACTGCAGAGACATTCCGCAAAGACTTCAAGTACAATAATTAGCTGTACAGTCTGGCTGGCAACATTGTCGAGGAAGTAGCCGGGGGAGTCCCTGGGCTCCTTCACCAAAGCCAAATGCTTCGACCAGCTAAGAATGCAAAGCACCCTACGGCGTGCCCCCAGAGCACAACTATGCTCATTTCTATGTCGCTCTCTACAATGGCTCTCCGTACCACATTCCTCGGCCTACTACTACCGACGAGACGTCGTTGGCCGGTGCCCAAGGACTGAAGAACAACACCAACGACCTCCTCGTCTATTTGGGGCTTTGGTCAAGGCTGTCTCGCATCAGACCACCACTGGTTCCCCATTAACTCCCGGCAATCTGTTTGTCGAGACTTCCGCAGTGGTCACGCCTCATATCACCGTCTCCAAATCACCCCAGGAGCAAATCTATGGGCTCGGCCTCGTCCTCACCACCCTTCCTGGGACTCTTGGCGCCATCGGTACCAACGGGGGAGATCTTGGCAGCAATACCCCTGTTGCGGCACGATTTGCAAACGGCAATCGAGTTTGGTATCACAATGGCAGCATGGCTGGAGGTTTCTCATCCGTGCACGTGTTACCCGATGAAGAAATTGCCATCGTGGTTCTGAGCAACACACTGGCTCTAACGGACGTCGCAGACTTTGTTGGGCAGATGCTCATTGAAGCTGTCTCGGGCGAACCTAATCCCAACGACTATGTCTCGCCTGCAAAGCAGGCAGCCGAGACACACCTCAAAAGGTACCCGGAAATGCGTGCTTTGATGGCCAAGGATCAGAAGCAAGGCACTCCATGCAGGCCTCTTGAACAGTATGTCGGTCGGTAGTAGAACCGTATCGGAACGCTGTTCATTGATATCTCTACCAACAGTTCCAGCTTGTCCATGAATTTTCAAGGCATAAAGCCAGTCACCCTGGACCTAGCACACTACGAGGACGATGTCTTTGCCCGCCCCAATGTTGAGCGGGAGGATGACCTGAAGGCCTGCATGTTCCCAAGTTAGAAGCCGGCTAAGCAGAAAATTACATTTCTAGCTAATGAGGCTGGCGGCATTGATCGTCTGACCTGGCAGCATGACTCCTACCTGAGCGAGGGAGAAGTGTTCTTAAAGGATGTGGCCGAGTCTGCTGGGGATGGTGCCATCCAAAAGCCACCGCTCTGATGGTAGAAGATACAAAGATACAAGTAGGACGTGCTTAGGGAGCACGAAATAACGTATTGCTTTACAGGGATGAATTTGAACCTAGTCTTACGTATTTTTGAAAGGACAACTCAGGACGCTCGTTGTCCCATTTCGGTGCAAACACGTCCCCTCCAAGTGTGTTGACCGAACCGTGCAAAAGATACATTCCCCTAGCGCTTCTATAATCAGTGATTCCTCTTGATATTTCCAGCACATTCCCAAATCACCTCATATTCACTAGCGTGCCTAGCCTGGCAGTGTCCAGCGGGATCAGGGACTCAGGGCACGCTGGTGGTTCGGTGAGACCGCAGCTATGACGAGTCACTGCTGGGCTACCACAAGTATAGCAGTCAAAAGGGATGGTTGGCTACACTTCGGGTTAACGAGCCGTGTTGGTTTTCTCCCTGTATTTTTCGTCTGTGTTACTTGATTATCATCCTAGCGTGAAGGGCGCAAGGCTCAAATCGGTCAAGAGTGTTGAGGAGGGTGATCGGATTGTGCAATCAATTCCCGCTCTTTGCCTAATTGACAAGGCAACTGCAAGGCCGAACCGGTCTAACGAATCAGATTTGAAATTAACGCGAACGGGGCATCCTTCAGTGAATACTGCTCGTGCAGAGTTGATTAATACCCGCCAGACCCCGCTGGTCCTTTCTTCGGTCATTTTCTTTTCTCTGCCAGCACCTAACAGGTTATTGCCGTGACGTCTCTCTCTTATTCTAGACATGGCTCTCGAAATCAAGGTATCCATCAAGTTTCTCGAATGGCAGGAGCTCTATGAGAGGGAAAGACCGTTTCACATCTTTGTCGACATACCACCGGAGGCTGATGATCTACGCAGGAGTAACCTCGTCTTCGCACCCCACGATGTAACTCTCTCCGACACTCGTCCATTCAAGGACACGTATCAGCTAAATCAACACGGATTCACATACCGCGATGTCACAGACCAAGTCCTCTCCTTCTCAGACTTTTCGGATCAGTCCGAGGTGGAGAAACACTACCTCCCGATGATGGAAGACTTTCTACGTTGCCACGTGGATGGAGTAGATAAGGTCTTCTTTTTTGACTGGCGGGTATGCCTGATATTTCTTACATACGCCTTCTCGTTGGATGTGGAAACGGGAACAACTCGTGATGCTCATGATGTCTTTGCGTTTATTTAGCTTCGAATGGCCATGGGCTCATATACCAGCGACACGCTCGACCTGAGCGATTTGACTCAATGGCTCCTTCCAGTGGATCAAGCCCATATCGGTAAGCGTTGCTCAACATCTCGCCCCCCCTTCGGCGGTTGAGTAGTTGTGATCACCAGATGTACTAATTCTTCCCCAGATCAGAGCCCAGTCGCAGTTGTCAACCGAGTCATTCGACAACTGCCAGAGGATGCCCATGCACTACTGCAAGGACGAGTCCGTGTCATCAAGTGCGTTTGAACTATTTTACCCGCAGCCCTCCCTTGCGTGTGCATTGACATGTCGGAACTCTGCAATAGCATCTGGCGGCCGTTGTTCCACACCGTCGAGGAGTGTCCCCTGGCCGTCCGCGATGGGAGCACCGTCGAGTCCCAAGATAAGGTGGAGACGGATCACGTCCGCCGACACTATATCGGTTCGACAATATTCTTGCAGCATAATACCCGACAGCAATGGCACTGGCTGAGCAATCAGTCACCGAATGAGGCCATCCTGATGAAGATGTTTGACTCCGAGACGCACCCTGCAATAGGTTCGTCCCCCGACCCCAATACCACCCTTTCAGCTAGCTAATATCGACTTCACTTCAAAGACTGTCCACACTCTTCGTTTGAGTACCAGAGCTCGCCGAATTGTCTGCCTAGGCAAAGCATCGAGGTCAGGGCGCTTGTCTTTACATTAAAGTCTGACTAGACTTGAAGCAATGGCTTTCATAGTGAAGATATCATGTTATTCGAAGTTATGTAGCCAGTTGAATCCCAGTCACTGTCGTGAAAATATGTAGCTCATAATAAACCCAAGGTCCCAACGTTCAAAGTACCAACCTGGACAAGCTACATGGAGAATACGGTGGCCAATATATGGGCACCTAGACACCCCACACGGATCGGCTTTTTATTAATCTGGCCATCTCCATTGCAGGCCGAGCTTCTTCAATGCCAAGCTTCAATTATATATATCCCAGCTGCTACAGCTATCCTCTTTATAAAAATCCAAATATGAGTATGTAGCTATCTAAGAAATCAGTTCTTATCACTAGGTAGGTCTATAATTTATATAAAACAATAACGCCTTATATTAATAGCAAGTAGCCGCTCACCTGGCGGTATTAGCTGTGTATCAGCATAAAAGTTTCAAGCTTGTAGTAAGTCTGACATATAATAGCATTATCTCCTCCAATCTTTCAACCGCTTACCTTTTACCACATTCTAGACTGTAATATAGTTGCTATAGCTTATAAGCCTAAAGCTCTCGCCAAGCTTGCAGCTCTAGGCCTAACTGCAATCTATCTTAATATAGATAATTAAGACAATATAAATAACTACAAAGTACAAGTTAAGGAGACTACTAGAGGGAAGTTGGATATTCTAGTTAATAATATGTAAATTAAAGGAAATTCCAAGTAGTTATATAACCCTACTAATTCTTTATAATAGCAGTCTACATATTACGCTATTAATAGATGCAGCCCCAGACCATATCTATGCCATCTTCGAAATAAATATTATCTCCGTTATATCTCTCACTAATAAGATAATACCCGCCTCGAGCCCATGCACATGCCCATGCCCATTCCCGTGCAATTATCCATTGCCCAGCTAAGCCTCAGCAGAGAGCAAGTCAAGCCTGGGCCGGGGTGGGTACAAGAGGGTAATGGGATTATGCGAAGCTTACTGATATGTTGGGCGAGTTCCTTGCGACACTCATCTCCTCTTCGGCGTCGGCGTCGTTCCGTATTGCTATGACGAGTAGGCGCTATGTTAAGTTTAGTTGAACGGAAACGGAGTTCGACAAACCTTTAAAGTTGGGTGGACATGACGTCTTATATGTTAGTGGCGATGAGTCCTTTGGACTAGCCCTCCTCAAGCTTGTGCACCTGTCTCCCGTCCCAGGGACCTGGCCACCTCTGCTGATGCCACGCTTCTGGATGGTATCCTCACCTCAGGATTTCAGCCGTGAAACTAGGAACAAATACTCCTATTATAGGGTTAATCTTTTTTCTAAGGGGTACACCAATCGAGACGATTTTGCTCTGAAATGAGCACTCTTGTATCTAATCTGATAATGGCCCTATGAAAATGTCAAGGACGGTCGAGAGCTTGGGGTGCGACCAGGCAAAGCAATACTATATAACTAGAAGTGAGGCTAGGAATAGTTAGTAGTTCATTCCTTCACGACTCTCTTCGAGCCTCTCGCCATCGCCCAGGTAACTCATAAGAACTGGCAGTGGTGTTGAGACAAGCTGGCGTTACTAACATTGTCTGCCTGGAGTCTGGAGCTGGGCAGTGTGCCAGAGCACTGGCACAGTGTGCTGGCATAAACAAGCAGGGGGGCGGGAACAGTGCCAGAGCCCTTAGCTCTGCATAGGTTAAAGCGGCGACAGCTCCGGCCCAGCAGAAATGGAGGTACCCTTACCTCAGCACTCGGGACCACCGGAGCAAGAACCATGAGTCAGCATGTGACCGATGCCATGGGTGGGTCCTTCCAGCGAGCGGGGCTGGAGGGGTCGCGCAGGAAAAGTCTTTATTTATCGCCTTCGATGCGGTTGTTGTGTGACGTTATCAGTGTAGCCCCGCCACAGCCCGCCACAGCCCGCCCAAACCCACCAACCCATCGCTGAATTTCCTACTGCCGCATCTTGATCCCATATTTCCCCCTCACACAGATCTTCGAGATCAAATTCAACACCTTTGCGGCCTTGCGTCGTTCCCCCTCACAAGTATTTCACATCCCATTTCGGAACCCGTGGTTCCTTCTTGCTGGCGTCTCACCATGGCGACCACGCAGGCCGCCGCGGCCACCTCCGCCTCCCACCCCTACACCTGCAACACTTGCCAGGTCGCCTATCGCAACATCGACTTGCAAAAGAACCACATGAAGAGTGACTGGCAGTGAGCACTGTTGCGCATCCAACTCCAAAATCCAGGGCTAACCATGTCCTCAAGTCGATATAACCTGAAGCGTCGAGTTGCCTCCTTACCCCCCATCGGCGCCGATGTCTTCACAGAAAAGGTCCTCCAGGCCCGTGCCGTGTCAACTGCCGAAGCCGACAAGGCCTACTTCGAACGCGTATGCGACGTTTGCGAAAAGACGTACTTCAGCGAAAACGCGTTCCAGAACCATTTGTCCAGCCAGAAACACAAGTTGAAGGAGGCCACGAGTGGGGAGCCTGTCCCCAAGAGAGCCTACGACGAGGCTACCTCAGTTGTCAGCTCAACATTCTCGCTCGGCGAGCCCCTGCCCGTCAACCAGGAAGAAGTTGACTCTGACGCCGAAGAAGAGTTCAACCACGTCGTGGAGGGCCTCCAAAAGGCCAGCGTTTCCGAGCAGAGGCCGTCCCCCGTTAAGAGACCCTCCAACCCGCATCCATCTACCGACACCCCTGATCAAGTTGACACAGCTGAGGCGCGCGATTCCAACTCAGCGACCCCAGTTCAGGCTGCCCAGGAGCCAGCCTGGACCCTGGAGTCGTGCCTTTTCTGCAACTACTCTTCCCCCACCGTGCCTCTCAACGCCCATCACATGGAGCGGTTCCATGGAATGTTCATTCCCGAGAAGAAGTACTTGGTCGACTTCGATGGTCTGCTTCTTCAACTGCAAGACAAGATCCGTGAGGCCCACCAGTGCTTGTATTGCGATAAGATCAAGTCTACCGTCTTCGGCATTCAGACCCACATGCGTGACAAAGGTCACTGCAAGATTCCCTTCAGCACGGAGCAGGAGCAGCTTGAGATTGGCGACTTTTACGACTTCAGAAGCACCTACTCGGATGGCGAGGGGTCAACTGATGATGGCTCGGTAGCCGACGAGCCTAGTGGAGGGGCCAAACTTGGGGCTCGCCGAGCACGCAAAGTTACAGGTGATGATGGAGAGGAAATTGAGGGTGGGGCCGAAGGCGACGGCTGGGAGACTGACAGCTCAGCCTCCTCTCTGGACTCTGCTGATCTCACAGCTGTGCCTGCAGAGGGCCACATCCACCAGTTTGAGAGACTCGACAAGCACCCCCACCACACAAACAACGATCCACGACATCGTCATCAGGCTGATGGGTGGCATTCTCACGCCCACAAGCACACGCATGCAGTCTTTTATGATGAGTATGAGCTGCATCTCCCTACCGGAAAGTCAGTGGGACACCGTTCCCTGAACAAGTACTTCCGCCAAAACCTGCACAGCCACCCGTCCGCGGATGAACGGGCTGAGCAGTTGGCCATTCAAGAGAACGGGCACTCTGAGGCAGCGGACGACAGTGGCAATGGTCGTCTGGTCAAAGCCAACGGCGCACGGCAGATGGTGCCCCGAAACGTGGCTGGCCTGGCCGGCGCTTCCCAACAGCAGAGGAAGGATTTGCGCAAGGCCGAGGTGCGGGGTCGCAATTTGGAAACGTTCAACAGGAAGACAAACGACTACAAGTATGGCAAGAAGTTGAACAACCACGAGAACTACTACTACCGCGAGCAGGGTGGAGGTTAGTCTGGGTCAGTTTAGGGCTTCGGGTGTATCACAAGAGTCACTACGGAGTATAAATATCGGAGTTCTGGTATCACAAACGCAGTCATTTTATGATCTTTATGAGTGACGTGACAAGAGGATATTGATGACGTGCCTCGACTTTATGTCTCCACCAGCCTTGCAGATATGGGACTGTCGAATTATTTCCAGTACTGCTCCCATGTGTAGCTAATAGCCGGCTCAATGGAGCGTTGCCTCAGGCGGGAGCCCGGCCAGCCAACGAACGGGCTGATCTTCTCGACCCGACCGGTCAGTCCACTCGACACATGAACCAAAGGGTGCGCTTTCCATGTCTAACTTAAGGAGCAATTGGATGTTAGGTTAGCCCGATCGACAAGATCCGGCGCTAACAAGGGGTCGAGCCTTGTAACCTCTTCTTCGTTGGCTTGCGCAATGATCCGGGGGCCAACTCCAGCATGGCTAGATTGCGAATTTGCGCGCGAAATCTCGCAACGCCCTTCCGATTGTATTATTTGTTCCCCGTGGCATAACTTCAAACATCCGAACAACAATGGCTATCATTCCATCCTTCGCTGACATGTCGTAAATACTAGACGGCTCTCGGCATTCATGCAGGGCGGATAAGACATTGCACGCCGCTTCCGCCACACAAGGGAGTCCTTAGACACTTCGACCAACAGTCGCGGCTGGAGTCGCAATTGATGAGGATCCCAAGGGGGTCGGGTTCATCAATATGAATCTGCATACCGTGCGTGTCCCCTTGCAGCTTCCGGTGTCTCTCATCCACCACATTTTGCCCTTATAATATTGCCATCTCCCTCCATCCTTCATCCACAACTTTGACCATCTCTGCCCCCGTTTTTCCCTTCCCTTCCAGGACAGGTAATACGGCGGGCCGTGCAGGATGAAGGCCACAATTTTTCGGATTCTACCCATCCTGTGGGCTGTCCTACTCCTCGCCGCTGTCGCCTACCGCGCCGTCGCGTCCGATAACGATCCATACCGCTGCCGCGCCACCCTCGAAACAGGTCAATGGATCGACCATCCAGATGAGAATGGGGATCGAATGCCTTTTAAACAATGGCAGCCGGACGGCTGCTTGTTCCACCAGTATACCTCGGCCGACATCCGCCAGTGCATGGAAGGCCGCAGCATCCTATTCAGCGGCGACTCCACCACTCGGGAGGTTGTCTACGGCCTTGGACGTCTCGTAAGTATTATTCTCATCAGCACCTACTTCAGCAAGGTGGACCATTAATAACATTGCCCATAGTTGGATCGAGACAAAGCGGTAGAATACCACGAGGAAAGGCTCGTCACCGACCGCAAGTTCGGCGTAAAAGGCACCTACATATTCCGCGGAATCCATGTATTGTATTCCATGAACGCATGGTTTGAGACCACGGGTGAAAAGTGGGAACCTGTGGTTGAGCAGCTCGAGCTGTTCCGAGATGAAAGCAAGAACCATGTACCCATCGCGGATCAGAAGAGTCCCGCGCTTCTGGTGATGGGAGGGGGTCCTTGGTTCACGAATCCGAAAGGAGACACGGTCGCGCTGAAGCAAACGTTCGCCAGCAATCTTTCCAGCCTGTCCGAACTCCTGGGCAGCCGGCCTGATTTCGCTACTGCGCCGATGGATCCTCTCGATGGCATCGGTAACCAGTTCTTCTTCGCCCCTCCCGCGCTCCCAATTTACACTGGAAATGTCGAGAAATTGCGCAAGAAAATAAAGGTTTCGCGGCCACAAATCGCCGACTATCGAGAATACCTGCGCGAGAACGCCGATGACTTCAACTTCCCCCTCGCATGGGCCATCCCGAGGCTTGAACTGGATCAGAATCAAACCATTGCCGATATCACAAGCCTTGGATGGCATGCCATCGACATTGTCGCCGAGGCCAAGGCTAATATTTACCTGAACCTCCGGTGCAACGCCAAGCTTGATCGTCAGAAAGGGTACCCGTACAATCGTACCTGCTGCACCGACTACGGGAATAGATCAACGGTCCAGCAAACGCTCCTGGTTCTTGGTCTATTATACCTGGTCGGCTGCGTCCTTTGTGAAACATGGGATCTGGTCACTCGCCGCAACAGTCCTTGCTCGCGACTCCTGAACATGGAAACGGGCTCCTTTGTCATGGCGCTGCTGATGTGCTACTACGCTGATCGTACACAAATGATGGCAAAGGGTGGGAAACTATGGTCATACACTGACTTTAGTATTCTCTGCATCCCCTGCATTGCCATTGCCCTCGCTACTATCCGCAAGTCGCGGGGATCACGTCCCAAACCTGAAGTCCTATTAGTCGAGGTAGACTCACCCTATTTGTCCCGAGAGCAGACCGAAGAATGGAAGGGCTGGAGTCAGTGTGTGATTATGGTGTACCAGTGGACCGCTGCCGAACGGTCACCGATGCTCTACATCTTCGTCCGGCTTCTCGTCGCCGCCTATCTCTTCCAGACTGGATATGGGCACACCACTTTCTTCTTGACAAAGAAGGATTATTCTTTGAAGCGTGTGGCGGCCGTTCTCCTCCGTCTCAATCTCCTCACATGCTCGCTGGCATACTTTATGAACACAGAGTACATGTTCTATTACTTCTCGCCACTTGCCAGCTTCTGGTTTATTGTCATTTACATCACCATGGCCGTCGGTCATCGTAGCTGGAACCACGATGTCCAGCTGATTCTCGTCAAGATCTGCGTCTCTGTCGTCGTCGTCGCGTTCGTTGTGCTTGGGTCCCCGCTGACCGAATGGACATTCGCTGTCCTCCGAACTTTGTTCAAGATCGAATGGAGCCTCAAGGAGTGGGAGTTTCGGGTTTCGTCGGACCTTTTTATTGTTTACATCGGCATGCTCGCCGCAGTAGCAAATTTCACGACCGAGAAAGCCCTGAACCTGGCCCTGCGACATTCGGTGGCATTGGTTGCCTTCGTGATCATGTTGGGCTACTGGTTCACTTACTCAACGAAGCTTGACTCGATGGGCGACTACCGTCTCTGGCATCCGTATACCTCGTCTGTGCCTATATTGGCCTTCATCGCCATTCGAAACGCCACGAGCCCGCTCCGCAACTACTCCTCAAAGGCGATGGCCTGGCTTGGTCGATGCTCCCTTGAAGTATACGCACTGCAATTCCACATTTTGCTTGCGGCTGACACTGAAGGCGTCCTTGCCATTGACGCATTCAAGGGCGACGGATCCCTTATGGACCGGTGGAGGTCCCTCGTTTTTATTGTGCCGGTTTTCCTCTGGATCAGCGCCAGGACGGCGAAAGCAACAGGAAATCTCATCAATATCATCTTAGACACGAAACCACAACTAGAAACTATCGATGGAGTTCAGTTATCCAATATGCAGGAGAAGGATCACGACGATCCTTCTGATGACTACCAGAATGAACACTTCCTCGACAACCCAGACTCTACGCTTCACCACACAGACACTAGGGTAGCCAGGCACGTAAAGCGAGAACCGTCATCAGAGTCCCTCTTGAGCTCTCTTCCGGCTCGCCTCATCGTTATTTTGCTGCTCATGTGGTTTCTCAACCTGCTGAGCCCCTCCTTGGCCAGACTTCCCATCCCCGATGGCATCACTAGCAACGAATTGCCACCTCCAACCACACATAATCAAGGGAACACGGAGGCCTAACTGGTACTCACACTTCGGTCGGTCACTTGGAGGTGATGGTCCAGCAATAATGTGCAAACCAAGATGTCAATGTATTAAGTGGGATGGTTGATTGGCTGTGAAGCTACGTGTGGTGCTGAGAGCTTAGGTCAGCTCTGCCACCACGATGTTATGTGACAATGAGACTGATGTAATCGATGACGTGTTTAAACTCAGCGGCGATAATTGCTTGGTTCGTGTCTTGTGCTCTCCGTTGTGGCTGCTTAGATGATGTTACCCGTAATATTATGCTTACCTCGCTCAGCCCTATCGTCCATGCAAAGGAATCAGTGTCAAATTTGAGTGCAAGGTGTCTGTATTTTAGACACTTTATCTTCAGGTTCCGGCCTCAATTGGGTGTGCTATTGTTGAATATGAACATACGTCCAATTGGCAGGCCACAATGAGGACTGCCTCGGTGTCGGCGGAATCGAACGCGTCAGAGGCTCAATTCATTGAATCCCCAGTCGCTTACATGTCTTACTCAGACCAAACTGCAGCGTCGAAAGACGGTCCTTCTGATCTGATCCTGTCAATTGGATACGCACAGATGAGAGATTTAACATGCAAGGAGCTTTTGGCAAGGGAATGATTGAGAACAACTGCTTTTTAATATCCTAAAACTACATCAATTTAGGTACGCCAAACTCTATTTCACATAATATTATGACATGTCAGTCATTACAAACGGCTCTGCGCGGTCCAGCCAGCGATGGCATCCATCAGAGGGGGAGAAAGGGCATCGTAGGTCTCGAGGCCCAGAGACTTGAACTGAGCACGGACAGCGTCCATCTTGGATGCGTCGTAGCCCTGCTCAATGATAGATGAGACGAAGGCAGCGAACTGAGGCTCTTGCCATCCCTTCTCGTCCGACAGCTCAACGTGCACGAAATCGAGGCCCTTGAAGGCGTGGTCCTTCTCGATGCGGCCGAACAGGTGAGCACCGCATGTAGAGCAGGCATGGCGCTGGATGACGGCGCTCTCGTCGATGATGTGAAGCTTGTCGCCGTTTGCCGTCACCGTGACCTGGTCCTTGGGGATGACGGCGATGACGGCGAAGACGGCACCCTCGGGCTTCCAGCACTTGGAGCAGCCGCAGGCGTGGTTGTGGAGGACGTTGCCGCCAAGGGTGACCTCAACGGGGTTGCTCTTGCAGAGGCATCGAAGCTTTCCGCCAGAGAAGCTGGAGCTTCCCTTGGTGATGCCGCCGTCGATGGAAGGGTGGAGAGAGACGGCCATTTTCTGAGCGTTTCGTTGTTGTTGGAACCGAGCTAAGGCGAGAGCAGCCGGGATGATTGAGGCAAGGAGGAGAGCGGTGGATTTGTGCTTGGAGATTGTGGATCGGATAGTGGCCATTGTGAGAATTGAGAGGAGGAAGTTGGGACGGACCTTATTTAAGCACCTCGAAGATATAAATGCTGGCGAGCACGCAAGCACGGCGATGACTGTGAGGGGTAGGTTGCATCTCCATCACACCCTCACACCCTCGCTGTGAGGGGTAAGCCCCAAGCTTCGATCGATTCTCCCATCTTCGACTGATTCAAGGATGGCATCAAGTCGGTTGAGTTAGCGGAAGCGCCCAGTGCGCCCAGACACCGAAATGCCGAGCTATCGCCTGGGCCAATCCGCGCCCGTTTTCGACGCAGCTGCATTAGCCCGCTTCCCCAGATTATCGGCAAAACGAACCGCATTCGGAAGAAGGTGACGAAAGAAAAGGGGCAGAGTCTCGTCGACGGGCGAGGGAGCCGGCATTTGCGATGTGACCACTCCGACCCAACGCCGGGTTCCTGACTACCGCAGCCATACCGAATGGCTACGGTATGACTCCCGGCCGAATGTGGGGACGGGCTTTGTGGAATTATTCCGAATCAATTTCCTATCGCCGGACGGAAACTCCGGTGTTTTGCTTTCTTAGGTCTAGCATTGCCGCGTCAATACTCCATTCGCACGTACGGAACGCCTTGCGTTGGACGCAATGCCGGCGTAATATTCCGGACCCCAGCAGAGGTTTAATCTCTCCACACCGCTGATAGGTAGGAAGAAGGCTTCCGGAGGGGTAATGTTCGTATGCTGACGTTGGTGTGTGCCATGCTTTCTCGGGCTTCGGGAAGATTTAGGCAAAATGGTGTGATTGATTTGGATGCTTCTAGATAAATATCTATGCGCTCCTTGGTATTTACGCTTGGCTATCTCTCCGATATATCGTCAATTGCGGGGCTGGGCTGAAGGCGTGCGAACGCCTGAACATCACCCGCGGTTTCACCAGACGGGAACGGCAATCGGCACTTAGACGCCGGTCTCACGACAGTAGTCAACTCGTCACCTCGCTTCTCCTACAAACCCGTTTCCGCCCGAGCCGAGGCGATTGGATCAATTTGCTGTTCTCTTCTACTGTGCTTCGTCAAGTGTATTTCAATTGGGTTCGTGGTACGGAGGAGACGCCAAGGCCTCTTCCTCCCACGGATTCCGGGGCGATCTCGGCCGAACTTCCCTTGGCAAAAACTAAACATGATTGAAGAGATTATCAACTTCATCCCTTCTGTTTCCCCGCATCCGACAACAATAAGAACTACCGGGACTGTCAACACATTGACCAAGAGGAGTCAATGCCGCGAGACGCATTGACCGTCCTGCACCGGGCCCTGAAGGTTCAAGTTTGTCCACCTTTTTTCAAGCGCCATTTTCAAAATGCAACGCCGCTCAGATTCTCAAACGTACATGACTTGCTTGAGTTTAGTTTTCAATCAAATCCCGGGGTTTAGGTGTCCGGGCTCTTGTCCCTCTCCCTGACACGTTGAACACAGCTAGCGAGGAGAGGGGTGAATCCAGCCATCTGGTGACGAAATTTATACTCCGTGGCTACTCTCTCGATATTAGATCACTATGTTTTCTCTCACCAAAGCTATGCAGAGTCTAGTATCCCAGTTTTACTCGTCACTCCGTACCGTCGAAAAGCGAATTCCCCATGATTTCAAGCAATACCATCAATTGGGAGCGAGGGCAAAGAGATTTGGCGAACATGTTCATTGAACAGTCACCATAAGCAAATAGCAAATACGTCCATGCATATTGTGTTAATAACTAATGTCATCAACGATGACAAGCTCTTAGCGAGCAATGTTGCAAGTGCATTTTGCAAAATAGCCGCTATCCCCAAACGTATCACGAATTCGTCGTTGATTCTCTTCTCGCCAATTACAGGTTTGAGACGACCCAGAGGTCTGGATATAGACAAGGTCTTCAGGAATTTGTCTTCGATTGGGAGCAAGCGAAATTCATCGTGGCCACCAAAAACCGACATACCGTCGACCTGTGTTATGAGTGATGTTGAGAAGTGTCAAAAACGGAGACTAATAATAGTACATTTGTTCACATTCTAACTGCCTTCTGTTGTGTTTTGTTCATCAAGACAGCCTCAAAGAAACTATCAACTCCAGATACACTACCACTGCTCGACAAAGGCCTCCTAAGGTACATCGGCCAACGCCTTCGATCTCATCTTCGAATTGTTCAACAACGAAATCATTACTACGTTACCAAGCAGTAATCTTGATTACTTTTCGCCGTCCAATATTTGGCTCGTACCAGTCTTGAGCAGGTCTGGAGGGACATAGGGAACCATCTGCGCCGTCTTGGATCCTGATGGACGATCAGGGACGTCGAGTTTCGCCCGAATATTCTATGAGTACCTACCAAAGGATTGCGCTAGTCCTCAAGCGGCAGTGTTTTGGTGGCATGACGTGTTATAAAGGCAGATCGATGATGTGGTTTGGGACTGTGAACGGAAGGACATTGCCGATGGATATTGGTGGGGCAACCACGTCGACGGACAGGCTGTGTGGCGCTGCAAATGCAGGGCAGGGAAGCCACTTCTGATGCGAACCAGGTGCAAGACACGCTTCCGGCGACCACGTGATGGATGGGAGAGCGGACGAACCTGATGCTGGTTCATTATCCCAGACTCAATCAAGGAAGGCCCGCTGTCCCAGGCGAGTTTCGGGCCGCATTGGATGCTTTCCCTCCCTGATGGCGAGGCAACCAGGCGCGGGCAAGGCGCGGGCAGGGCTCATCTACGCAGGGATAAATACGAACAGCTGAGGATCGCTGACTGCGCTAAACTTAGAAGGTGACTCTCTAATGCGCCCTATTAATAGGGAGCCACCACCAAAAACCGAAAACAGGTCAGAGCTAGTGGTAGCGCAAGCCAGGGGGTGGTTTTGTTATGATTAAATATTTCATTGACAAAGTGCTCTTCTGCTCTGCATTTCTTGACTTGATCATCGTTGCTCACATCTCTCACCTCTTCACATTCTCACACCTGCAACCCCATATCCAATCATCCAATCCTCAACAATCGCCACAATGTCCACCACCGTCTCCTCCGCTTCCGCCTCCGCCTCCGCCGGCTCCTGTGGCGCCACCCTCTACGACATTCCCATCAAAGATGCTGTCTGCGCCATGCCCTACAGCAAGAACCACACCTCCATCATGGCCGCCTGCTGCAACGATGCCGACGTCGTGAGCTACTACAACAACTGCGGCCTCTACTGCCTCGCCCTCGACCAGACCATCGCCGAGCTCACCAAGTGCCTGTACAAGGAGGGCGCTGCCGATTCCGCCGTCTTCTGCAGCGGCAACACCACCGACACGGCCACCGCGACTGCTGACGGCAAGCTCGCCGCCACTGCTTCGGCCACCGTCGTTGTTGCTGGCGGCTCTACCGAGTCCAGCAAGTCCGACTCCAGCGATTCCACCGACAAGAGCAGCGACTCCGATGCTAGCTCCACTTCCAGCTCCAGCTCCAGCTCCACCAACTCTGACAGCGCTGCCCCCGGCGTCCGTCCTCAGTCTGGTGTTAACACCTTGGGCCTCGCCATTGGCGCTCTGCTCTTCTCTGCCACCGCCATCGGAGCTTTCCAGCTATAAGCTGTGCCCTCGTGGCCTGGGTCTTGTGAGCCCACGGTTGGCATCGACACCTGCTACGGAGCAACAATTCCACGATCGAGAATACGGCGTAATGCCTGGATACATGAGCATGGGCAGCGGAAACTTGGAAGGATACCAAAAGTGTTGGACGACTCCATTGTACAATGGGCGACTTGTCCTGGGATTGTAATGTTTTGTCTTGTTTGAGGTATGTAATGGATACACGGATACATAGAAGCCATCAAGATGTAAATTTCCAGCGCATTTCGTATATCTGTGGATTATGTATGCTTTCAGTGCCCAAGAACGTCGTCGGCCAAACAGCTGATGCCCAAAGAAGTTCTCTGCTTCGGAAACAATTTTATTGTGAGATAAGCAAGACTAAAAACGAATGTCAGATAGAAAGTAACTTAACGAGTGACGTTTCCCACACTGCAACCCCAACATCCCGGTAAATCCTACATCAATGCTCTTGGTCAAAGTCATAGCTGTTCCCAAATCCCCTGTCCAAGTAACTGCCCATCGCCTCCTTGCTATCCAACCAGTCAACTGGCACCTCCAGCCCCAATTTCCCCTCCCGCTCGAGGGTATCCAGCACCGGTTTAATATCCTCGCCAAATTGAAGCCTCATTTTGTTCCGGTACCATGGCGCAAAGTGAATCATTGCCAGCATGACGCGAATATCTCGAGTTGAGTTTGGCATCCCTGCGTGCCATAATCTGAGATCACGGATAACAATGCTGCCTTTCTTGATGACGGGCTGCACTGGGGGTGCCACCTCCCGTCGCTGGTGAAGAAGTCCCTCGTTGATGCGACCACTCGTACGCTCGCCGTGAGAACCCTCCTGCGCCTCGACTCCGGATTTGGAATGAGTACCAAGCCAAATCTCCGTGGACCCATTCTCTGGTGTCGTGGTGACGAGGGGAACATTCAGCACGAGGGCAAACGGGTGGGCTGGGTGAGCAAAGTCGGCATCAGAATGAACAGGTTGTCTCTGGGGCCATTCGCCAGGAAGAGTTGGCATAGCTGAATTTGCCGAGCAGAATGTCCATTTTGGGCGTGGCCCTAGCACGGCAGATGTTATCTGCGTTGCTATTGGGTCTGATCATTGTGTAAGTCATGTATGTTCAATAGCGTGAGAGGATTCCCAAAGAGGAGTCCCAAGAGGGTGAGACGTACTCGCAAAGATGGACGAGAAGAAGTACTCAGCCACGGGTGGCGCATCTTGTTGTATGTTGCCCTTGTTATAGTTGAATGGGCCATTCTCGCCACGATCTTGAAGAACTTGAGCATCATGGACCATCTTCCAGTTGAGGAAGTCGAGGTGCTCATGCGGGACAACATCCTGGACGACTACCAGGCCATCTTCATGCATGTGACGCACAGCAATTTCAAGGTTCCTGGAGTTGAGAGTTAAGCCTTCTATCTCCGCCCTCGAGGGCCGGATGACTGCGGGTAGCATACTGTGTGTTGCTGATGCAAAGAATCGTCGCCCCTTCATACGGGTCGAGAAGAGTGATCGAGTCAACAGCGCAGTACCCATTGTTAAGAAGATGAGGAGAATCGAATTAATCAAGAGAAGAAACGAGAATGTAGAATTGCATTTTGGGCAGAGGATGGGCTCCTCACTTATAGTTTCTGCGTGGATGACTTGGTGATGCAGGAAACCCGAGCTCGGAATTCCTTTCCCCATTCAGTTAGTGGCAGACCTCACTTGAGCACAGCACCATTTGGGCTTCATGTGTACCATGTGACATAATCTCTGGAACTAGGCTTCTCCAGCCCTCCACGAAGTCTCCAGGTCATTTACGAGCCGTTGGACTGGCCAGCCAATGCTTGATTTGTAGGTCAAAAGTCGTCGGATGAGCTCTTGGCGGGGCGCTTCAGCCTGTATGGACTTGGCACCTAAAAGACTCTGTCAGTAAGCATTGGTAGATGCTGAATTAGCCTAGGTACTGTACGGACAATATGAGATTGGGCCAAATGCGTTCACAATCACCGATGGAGTCTTGTTCGTGAACGCGATTCCACAAATGTCGAGGGCAAACGCCTCTACAAGTTCGTCTTTCGGCTTTTGATCGTGTTCGTGGAGATGAAGTGCCTGGAGGCCTTCGAAACTTTGAGAACTCGCATGAATACTTAGAATCATGAGTGCGATCAAGTAGTAGTGCATCGCGGCCGCTGTGGTTGTCAGCGATTGATCGATGTGATGAATCAGGACGCCGACGTACCGTGACACGGCTGGAGAAACCACGCTTGAGGGAATAGTTCATTTGTTCCAGGCCCGCCCGGTAGTTTTGAAAAGGGCTGCAATCGTTCCGAGCAAGTTGAAGACCACTGCCGCACCATCTCAAGCGCAGCCTCCCATTCTTGAACCGTAAACGGGTGGTGGAATGCCACATTTATGATCTTGCCCAATATTAGCGTGATGGAATTGAGGTAATCCTGATCTGAATCATGCTTTATGATCATCGAAATGGACTCCAAGTCCATTTTTAGTGGACAATTCTCGAAGAGACTAAATGTGATGTCTTCTCGTAAGTAATTCCAGAAACCAGCCGCAACCAGGCCGCGATTTAAGTCGCCGGATAAGAGATCGTGTACAGATACCATGGAGTAGGCCCCTCGTAGGTGCATATTAGGATCAATATTGCCTACTTTGCTTTAGAGCCGAGTTTCATCTCCCGATAAAGAGGTTCTTATTCCATTGTGGTCACTTACTGTCCAGAATCTCATAAGACCTCAGCAGGCACGTCGCTGCCAGAGCTACACCCCCATTCATCACAGCGTCGTCTTCATCGATTGTGATGAGCAACTGAACACATCGGCCATGGTAAAGTTCTGCCGTAGTTCGGAAGCTGCTGGCTGTCGTTTTGCATAGATGCATCGCTGATAGAGCAATTATCGCGTAGAACAGAAGTGGTTCTTCGAGAGAAATCCGAGGCACAATGACCTCGAATGTCGATATGGAGTCGCTCAGATCATACCACTTAGACAAGTCGGTGATATAGTGATCAAAGAGACGAGCAATTTTCTGATCGTGGAGAGCGCCACGCGGAGTCATAGATGCAAGATGGCTCTGTGCTACATTTTGTGGTTAATATCGGTTCTTAAAATATCATGGCCATGAATCATATTGCTATGAAATTACCTGCAACGCCTTCCAGCCGGGACGGACGAAACTCGGTTGATCTCTCCGATCTATCACAGTAACGATTGGACTTCGTGCATTGTTGACACACCGGCGTTTTCTGGTCACCTTATTCAATTATCAGGATGTTGTTTCTTGTTGTGCAGAGATTTTTCAGGATTTTGCTCACATTTTACCTTGCGTCGTCGGCAAGTGTTGCTATTGCATGTTGGCAAGGGCTCCCAGACAGGCTTCAAATCAGGGTGCGGCGTACCAAGAGTCCTTACTCAAAGGACGTGGCATGTTCAAGAAATGGTTAATACTATATGCGTTTGATATATGCTTGTCAAAATTGAAGGACTATTAAGAAGAGTAAAAGAAGAGTAAAAGAAGAGTCTGTATTGGCCGACTTTTTAACCTTTGGTGACTCCGCACGTGAGGGATGGATGCATGACGAGCGTGGAGGGCCTTACCGGATTGGGAAGTTCCATGTTCTGAAGCTCAACGTCGCTATAAGCCAAGGGGTTAACAGAAAACCAAATCAACGAATGCTAAATATTGCTATTTAATTTAGAAACCGCAGAAATCCGAACCATGAATTGCTATCCTCATGGGTGAGTTAAGTTGCTTAAGCAGACGATCCAGTTCTCTGCCGCTACCCTGTATTCTGGGCACGCTTCACCAGCAGACCTACAATTTTGGCGGTAACTAGCTCCAATCACGAAAGACGGCTTGCTAGGGTTCAATTGATGTAAAATTTGCAAAATTGGAAAGCTCCACTAGAGAGTTCACATATTCCGGAAATTCTTCTTCAACTTTCGAAATTCTCAATGAAGTTACTGAAAACCCTAAAAGGACCCCCTCTCTTTCTTCGTCAAGCTTGATCTGGGGTGGTTATTGTGTACTAATGATTAGATACGCTTAAGACTGGAAGCCTGTCAAGATGGCTGCTTCGATAAGCATGTTAAACTTGCCCTAACATCCTTGTACGGGCGCGCCGGAGCAGAGAAGTACAGCACACCGTCCTTTGCGTGGCTGACGACTGCGGCGTAGTGCATGTTCCGAAACGGTGCAAGAGTCGTATACAACATGAGCTAGGACTTCAGTTGCTTGATTGGACCAAGGAATAGCGGTATTTGAAAAGCAGACAAACAGGGAAATTCGAGTAAATCACACGATTTTTCAAGTCGGGGTGGAGACTGAGTTCGACCATGGGCTAACAGCCCCCCCTGTACCCAGCTACCATGTGTCGGAGAGGCTCGGGGACCGAGGACATTCTTCGCAAGCTTGGTCGTGTTAATATGTTACTAATAAGAAAGGGCTTCAAGATGGCATCAATCGAACAATGAGTAGGTATATAATCAAGTCCTTCTGATTTGCTGATTGATACTCGTAGAGTGCTCACAAGCCATCATGGCTTGTTCCTCGGTGACGCCGGTCTTGAAAGCAAGATACAGGCACTACGCAGTACCTAATAAGAGGTGGATTACGCTTAATTTTAATCTCACCATGGCGGCCGAGCCAGAACCACTGAACCCTGGCCAGTCTCCACCGGCTCTAGACCAATTCAGCCCACATTGCAGCCCATGTAGTAACGCGCTCTGTGATACTCCATAGCTGGTTTTTAACTTCGAATCTTTCAAGATCGGGCGGAGTTGCCATGTATTGCTGGGATCTACACGGCCCCAAGTATAAACCTTGCCACATGTGAGGACATGTTCCTCATTTCATACCTACATTGGGATGCATGATCTATCGGAAGCACCTACAACCTCGATGGCCTTGCAGAAAAAGAGACTGTCCGTCTACAAATATCCTAGCATAAATAGATTAGTGTTCATTGTGCGTCAACCACCCCATATTTTGTGCCAATTGTGTGGTTTATTGGTGTCCTGACGAAATATCGGAAATACTAGTTTATCAATGGTCTCTTGTCCCTCTCGGCGATCCAGCTATGAGCCCCTACTGCACTGTACGGCACGCTAGAAGTGACTAGAGGAAACGATATTAGTCTTGCGTTTGGTTTTTTCTGCCATCCAACTTGTGATGTGCTCCTTCACGGGGCTGGGTTAGGTGTGGAGGATTTCGCTGTACCCTGTTCTGGATCGTGTCCAGCTCCTAGCGAACAATAGCTTCAGATCATGCGTTTGCAATTGTAGAATGTAAGTGATTATGGAGGTCATTCTTAATATCTCATCCACCTTGGAGTCTCTGTTCAATGGCCGGGAGCTAGCTGGTTTCCTAAGCGTATCATTATTTCATGTAGATATCCTTCATTGCACGTCCAGTCTTGATTTGGCAAGAAACGGCACTCGCTGGGGAAGACTAAGCTGCATATGAACCCAATGAGGCCTGGAGTTCTAAGGTCATCTCGGGTTAACGTATTTGAGGTAGTCAAGACTGGAAAGAGAAAGTCTAGAACAAGCGTACCCGCAGAACAGTGGGCTATGGCTAAAGAAGAGGAGCCAAGCACCAATTGAAGATGTGCTTATGAATGCCTGGTCCCATCCGGTCAAGTCGTCTTCATGCATACATCACATGTTAATTCTTCAGATAGAAATCGCGCAGTTGATTCGACCTATGTGCATGAGGCTACTCTCGGGTCGGGGTCTCGGAATACATACCATCAGCTCATCTTTGTGATATCCCCGTACAGCATTGCTCGAGAAACAAAGTCTATCTGCAAAGTCGTTCGGTGTCATCTATTGATATTCCTCACATACTTGAATCCCGAGTCCCGTCGTGGCTTTCCTAGTTAGACTAGGGTATCAAATCGTTCACAAGCTAATACGTCTAGCTCCTGGCTGAAAGTCTAGGTGTACCGAAGCACCGGATCCATGTGGACCCATGGTTTGGAAGCCACCAGGTATGCGCGGAAGTTCAGCTCCCTTACTTACCTACAATATCTAGACCAAGGTGGGTTGATGGTAACACCAAGTGGGCTGTGGGCTCGGACGGAAGTTCTTGGCCCACCCAATACGACGAGGGATTTATCAATCGGCCACCATCTGATAAAAAAAATCTTCTAATCATCTCCGACCGGGATGTTGATGGCTGTCGGTCCCGAAGGCCCACAGTCCATGATGGGAATTGCCGCCCGCGCTTTTAACTCGATATGGCAGCGTTCCGCCGAGTATTCGGTCTTGGCCGACCCATCGACCCCCCGATATTAGTACATGCAGGACGCTCTGAAAGGCACAAAATTATTAAAAGGAACACAGCCCTTGAATAGAAAAGTCTTTAAGAAAGGTGTACTATTACGACTCATTCTTTCTAATGACCTACTTTCAAGACTCTGAATCCATTGAGTCAACATGAAGGTCACTTTCGTCGCAGGCGTTCTTGCCGTGCTCACGTCCTTTACCACCGCCAAAAAATATGTGTGGCCATCAGAATACGACGAGATCGAAGAAATCTTCTCACTCCAAGGAGGCTATCTCTCTAGACGTTTTGCCGATGGTGAGTTCTCTTGCTTACTAGCAGCTGCAAGGCCATAATACTAAAATCACTTCACCAGGAGTCGTCCCATGCTCTGAGGGAGGCAATGTGAAGGGCCGACAGAACGCTGCGGAATGGATCCGGACCGCGTTTCACGACATGATCACACATGACTCTACGGAGCGAACTGGCGGTGTTGATGGTTCTATATGGTTCGAGCTGAACCGCGCCGAGAACGGTGGCCTTGCTTTCAACAACACTTTCAACTTCTTCAACTTTCTCTATTCCTCAAGAGCCTCAGCGGCAGACTTGCTCGCCATGAGCGTGATTGTTTCACATAGCTCTTGCGGTGGCTCAACTAAGATCCCCTTCCGTTATGGACGAATCGACGCCAACGAAGCCGGCCAGGCGGGCGTTCCCGAGGCGCACACTCCTCTCAAAACGATGCTTGGTCGATTCGCGACAGCAGGATACAGCCAATCAGATATGATCACCATGGTAGCATGCGGGCATACCCTTGGTGGCGTTCACAGCGTGAACTTCCCAGAGATCTCAAAGGGCTCGACAAATATTTACAACGACACCGTGACGACCTTTGATAGTTCGCCTTATCAATTTGATAACAGCATTGCGACAGAATATGTGAAAGGGACAACGACCAACCCGCTCGTTATTGGAACAAACGACACAGTCAACTCTGACAAACGAATCTTCGGCTCCGACAACAACAAGACGATGACCGCCTTGGCTCGGAAGCCATCAGTTTTCGAAGCTAAGTGCTCAAAGATCTTCAGCCGAATGATCGATACAGTTCCAAAGGGTGTGAAGCTGTCTTCTCCTCTTGAGGCCATCGACATCAAGCCCAATATTACGAAGCTATACTTGAATGACGAAGGTTCTTTAGTATTTGCTGGTCGCGTTCGGGTCAGAACAACCGAGGGTGCCAAAAAGGGGCGAGATCAAACCGATCTTTCTGTCCACCTCACCTACGCCAATCGAAAAGGAAAAGGTGCCACGGTTATCGAGACAGAGTATGCAGGAAACTCCACTGGATTGTACGGAGAAACCTTTGCTTGGTACGAGTATGAGACGGTTATCGAGGCTGCCACGGGAATCAGCATGTTCAACATCCACCTGACGGTCCCGTCCAAGAAGAAAACCACAAAATACACCAACGAGGGCCACGGATACCTTGTGAATGACGCAATTCTATATCAGGATACTGTGTCTTGCGTCTCGCGGACCAGCGTCAATGGAACGAGAGCATTTGTCGCCAGAGTTGCGATAGAGACAGAACGTGCCGCTTCTGCGCTGAGAATGGACATCATCCAATTTGAAAGAAGGCAAGGTGTAATTGTGCGAAAGATGAATGTGCAAAGCATTGGTTTTGAGGCAACGGGCGAGGTGTCTGGCAGATGGGCTTTCTATGAGGCAACTGTCCAACTCGCAACATCTGCCTGGAGCACTACGTTCGATATTGTGTCGGAAGGGATGAAGAAGAGTAAGGGTAAAGCCGGGTATGAGGAGGCAAAGATAGAGTTTTTGAGGACCCGGACATGTGCACGTGTCTCTTCGTAAATCACGGACTGGTTTTAATAATGTCTGAGAATATGATTCCTTAATTCTCCACAGTATCGACCATTCAGCCCACGATTGATGATCCATCCCCTACGTAAGACTGTTTCGCGAAATAAGTTCCCATATTGTTCTGATTACCCCCTCTTTGAGAGAACATAATATTGAATTCAGAGTGTTTCGGTGTGTATTTCACAATATTGAGGGCTTATCGAAAAGACTTAGTGCACACAAGCGTTACTGTGTTATTGCCGAACCTTCTGGTTTTAGATATAACACCTAGATACCTGCGAGTGCTGTGATTTCTTACTACTATACTTTTCGATCTGTATGAGAAGATTTAGGGGAGTCGTATCCAATGATATTGAAACAGGTTGCACTATCTGGAAGTTGTTCTACTAACTTCTGCCACATCCCTAAGAATATTTACGGTTTTTGTCAAGGAGAAGGGTGATCTTCATTACCCTGTTCTCTTTTGTGTCTGCCCACAAGCTTGCTTGTATTCTAGCCCATGACCGAAGCTAAATAGGGGATCCTCTGTATCGAATGGTACATCTTCTTTCGAAGACTCGACAGCAGCCATGGATCGAGGTAGGTCGAATGGCAACAGACCCTCAGGCTTCCACCCATCTATACCAAATACAATGTCAAGAAATGCATCGTGGCTACTCCCATAATTGCCTAAGAGAGCCGCAGCAGCATCTGCAATCTCAGGTACAGCGGCGGGACGATTGAACTTTATATCCACAACTGTCGGGACCGTAGAATAGATCTCTGCTTGGCGACTTTTCTCAGTGGCGTTGAACTCTATTGAGCCATTATTAATGCTGGCTGCCAGCCCTGATGCGGTTGTAGGTTTGAAGGGGGAGGCAAGTCGAAGGAAAGCATAGTCAGCTTCCTGAGGAGTATCCACAACCTTGAGATTCCGGCTCTTGAGAATCGATGGCTCAATACCCTCGATGTAAAAGCTTGCATTGAGAGCAGAGAGAGGCAGAGGGAGTAAATCATCTGGGTTGGTGAGGAGAGTGAAAGCACGGCGCTGCGTCTCGTTGCCCAGCCTGCTAAAATATTCGTTGCCAACCACTCTCTCTGCCACGTCAGGGTTGACAAAGGGGTTGTCGAAAAGTCCCAACTCGAACTTCTCCTTGATCAACTTGCGCACAGAGGTATTGATTCGTGCTTCGGATAGACTTCCTTGATTGACCAACTTGACGATCAGTTCAGGCTTTGTCTCGCCTCCAAATATATCACAGCCTGCCTCGATCGCACGACGAGTACGCTCTAATTCAGTCTGGTTTTCGAGTCCCCAGGCTCGAGTTGTGACAATGCCCCAGTCGGTGACGACGATTCCGTCAAAACCCAATTCCTCCTTCAAGAGACCAGATATGAGTGCCTTATTAAAAGCAAATGCAACTTCTTCCCACTTGGTGCCAACAGGACGTGAATAGTAAGGCATCATTTGGCGTGTCCCTGCGGCAATAGCAGCTTTAAATGGGATGAGGTGATGCTCAAAATTGTCGCCGGGATATATTTGATTCTTTCCCCACTCGAAATGTGAATCCTCGCCATTTTGCATTGGGCCGCCGCCGGGAAAGTGTTTTGTGGTTGTGATGACAGAATGAGGGCCGATTTTATCACCCTGAAACCCTTTGATGTACTCGACAACCAGGAGGCTTGTGAGATTGGCATCCTCACCCATGGTGCCTCCTGACCGGCCCCATCGGGGTTCTGTCATGAGGTCGATCATAGGATGCAGTGCCTGTCGGATGCCCACAGATACATACTCTTCGCGAGCTATCTCGGCAAACGTACGGGCAAGCTTAGGATCACGCAAGGCAGCAATCCCCAAAGGCTCCGTCCAGCGTGAGAACGAGGCACCAATGTTTGAAACTGCCGTGTCATCAGTCCAGCCGTGTTGTGGGTCGGAGGAGATGGTGATGGGAATGCCGAGTCCAGAATCAAGAGCTAATTGTTGCAGTTGGTTGTACCATGTGGCAACAGCATGTGCATCATTAACACCGCCGCTGAAGACGTAGTGGGTGATGTGCTTATCCGTCACGTTTGATTGAATATTCCCATCAAACGTGTTATTGACTAGCGAAGTTCGGGCATGGTACATTTGACCAGCCTTTTCTTCGAGGGTCATCCGAGACAGTAGATCGTCAACGCGGTCATCGATGCAGAGTGTGGAATTGCGGTAGGGGAGAATGTCACCACTCTGACTTCTGCGATTATACCCTCTGGGAGTACCTTGAACAAAGGGATTAACGAGGCCCGCAAAAGCCACCAGATACTTCCACATGATGTCGAAAAGCACTGGTACGTGATTCACTATGTAAGCAAAGATAAAGACGACTACAACTTCTAGTGCAGCGGGAGAACGGTCCAGCTTTTATAGAACAAGTTGGCACCACAATGTACCCTCGGCAGTTATTTGCCCAAAAGGCATATAGATATTCAAAAGCGCCATCGTCACCCGTTGTTTGGCGCTGTTTGGCAAGTGTTGGCGAAACGGCGGCTAATTTCGCCTTAGCAACAGCAATACATGGGGTGATGATGGACCACATCATCACGTTATCATTCGGGCCGAGCATAGGCTTATTTTCAAGCTTATGTAGGCCTAGTAGACACAATGGAGCGATGATACCCATTACGGCGAGATGTGCTTGCTGGTCTTCGCCTTGTGAACGACCTGACCCCGGTTCGCCTCATGCGGTCTTCAACCCGGGGGTCTAATATTGAGGGGCGACAAGAAGGTGGAGATGGTTCTTGCCCTTAAGTATTGGCTGGTCGAATAGGCATCATGAACTTGATCGGTCCGGTAGTTCTTGGCACTGTGGAGAGGACCCGGGTGATGACAACCGCGTGAAAAGAGGGTGCTTACCGTGGCGCCGCGTTGAGATGCATGGAAGCAAGGAGCGAATTAAACTAACTGGTGTTTAACCTACGAGGATCTTCCGTCACGATATGCGGGACTGGTTGACAAATGTTCGGCCCTTTTGAAGGATAATGGCGGGGATGTGGGGTTGAATGTGACAGAGGACGGGGAAGTCCACCTTCCTAGTCCGCCCACATGACGAGAAGTTTCGGGACCAGAGCGGGGTTTCTACAAAATTAATCTTGGCATATTATCGTTAAATGTCGGGGATCTTTTTGGATACGGGAATGAACCGTAACATACTTTGGCTACCCCTTGGCGCATCGGCATAACGGAGTGCATTGGGATGGGAGACAAATGTCCAGCACGCAACAACATGACCAAGGATATCGGGTAAGTCAAGCGGCATAAATCACATGTTTTTACTATTTTTCGAATTGAAGAAGCCCATCCACTCAAACATGGTGTTTTTCTCCCCTAAATGCTTTCTTTCATAGGTTTAGGTTGACTTAGGTATCAACTCATCACTACTGTGATCTGCTTCTAGGCGCAACCCTCATAATTTAAGTTAATCATCTTAACTAAGGAACTAAAAATAAAGACAATGGGAAGTTGGCTTTTTGTACCCCATCGAAGCGACATTGAAGATGCTGAGACGGCAGAAGCTCAAGAATGATTGTTCCATACGTCATATCCTCTTCAATGGCGCACCGGCCAGCTGGAAAGCGATGTCCTTAACATCAAAGAGGGGCTTACTTATCATTCCATATATCGTAGCTAATGTAGTAGCCGATGAATATAGAATCCAATGGCGTACTGAATCATGACATATTACGCGAGAGTTGGTGCCTATAAATTCTTGACACCACCGGCATGCATCATTCACAAGGAAATTCCTCATCTGTCATTCTCTATTCGCCCCACTTGTCACATTCTTTGGAAAGTCTAGATTCAATATTCCTTTAGTGTTTGTGGGGTTCCCCGGTGGCTGAAAAAAAAAGGTGGCCCCTTGCTTCAACTGTTGGGTAGGAATGAAAATAACTGAATTCACAACATGTGCCACTGGGTTATAAAACGCAGTCCTACACACCGAACTATCTGCAATCGTGTCATCAACAGCCAGAAACGACCACAGGAAATCTCACGAGTAGACTTCGGAGACCAGAAGAAGTTCATCATATTTATCGTTCGATTGAGCACGTTGCTCTGAACGACAGACAATATGCGTGTAATAATTGAGGAATTGTATCCAATTAATTATTTTTTGTCAATTAATTGATGCCTCTGGCAGTTCCTGCCGCAAATGTTACTTCTAGGCTGGCAAGGCCTGAGATCCGCGATCAGAAAGTAGCAGGAGAAGTGTCTGATGTTTGCCAATCGAGAAGCGCTGTGAAGTGCTATTTAGATATATGCACTAGTCACAGCTTGCGGGGTAGAAAACAAGTGCTTGACGGTGCCATACCCTTCATGTTGCTCGACTAATCGAATACGCTCCTCGGAACACCGCACCTGTTCGGGAAGAGAAATAGTAAACCTGGCCTAAATTTTGTAACCCACCAATCAACAATACGTTTCCCCTTCTTAGCGCTCCTCGGTCGGGTTTATAGACATGTGAAAGACGGCGTGCATTACAAGTGTGTGTTGCAGTGGAGGAGCTCGGTGCCCAACTGGGAAGGTTCCGCTGTTTCTCACTCAATTAGCAATCAAGACCACGCCGACACTTCTCTATTTCAGAAAACATCCCCGACTTTTTGGCCCAAGACATAATTAAGTTTGCCGCTTGCCATTTCCCCTGTAATCAATTACCTATCAGGCTGTCGGAGGGCCTAGTGTTACCGAGGCTTCCAAAAGATGCGCTTCACACGGCTCTAAGGAAGAGCTACGAGTGGTGGATTTCTGGGCTGATATAGAACCTTGGCTACATAATATGCGCGGAGGATCAGCCCAATATGGTTGCTCCGGTGAGAAAGACTCCACGTCTAATCCCACGTGCCGAGCAAGTGTTCGAATCAACGGACGCGCGTTCCTTCTTTCCCCGCTATGCCAGCACAAACTAGCCATCCTTTGTCGAGGATCCTAAATGGGCAATCATGCGATGGATATCCGGGCACCTCGAACACACCAATAACTCATTGCCATTACTGGAACGTGCTGTATTGGACCTGAACATCTTCCTGCGGGGTATTTAGCAAATGGCCAGGCATAGTGTGATCCCGTGGCCTCCACACCGAGAGATCATTGCTACTTCTGGTAGGTCGCAATGGACAACACGGCAGAACTGCCCGACTTGGCTAGGCTTGAAGATACAAGTTAGTGCTCTGCGACGATCGGTATTCTATAAGAATATACAAGCAGTCTCATTGCTCAACTTTTATTTCAGCACTCGATCATCCACCCAAGCATTAGATAATTGTACTATTGCAGAATGAAGTTCACTACACCCTTCGTCTTGCTCCTTTCGGGCGTCTCGGCTATTCCTACGAAGAGGAGCGAGGCTGGTCTTATGAGCCGTGCGACTATTCAAGAAACTACAGACGAACTTCTCTTCACTCTCACCCTGCCTCAGTTTACCGCCCGTCGCAATGCCCAAAACCCGTCCACTCTAGACTGGACATCTGATGGCTGCACCTCATCACCCGACAACCCGCTTGGGTTCCCCTTTGTGCCCGCATGCAACCGTCACGATTTTGGTTACAACAACTACCGAGCCCAGACTCGATTCACTGAGAGCGCTAAGCTGAAGATTGATAACAACTTCAAGACAGAGTAAGTTTTTACAATTGAGGAAGCGTTGTCTTCAATTTCATGTCCAACCTCAAGAATGGTCCAAGGAGTCATGTGAAACATCATATCCAGCGATAAAGTAACTAACGCAATTCGTCTCGCAGCCTTTACTACCAGTGCACATCCGTGACCCTCAGTTCCATCTGCAGGGCTCTAGCTGATGTCTACTATGCGGCGGTGAGGGCTTTTGGGGGTAGTGATGCCACGCCCGGCAAGAGGTCGACAGATGAGTTGGTCAAGATTTACGAGGAGAAGCTGGCCATTTACAATGATCTTGTGGCGGAGGCTCGGGCGAACGGTGATCTCCCACCACTTGACAGCAAGTGATTGAGACTGAAAAACTGTCTATGTGGCACATACTTAGCAAGGCCCTCAACTTATTTGAAGTGACGAGGTTAACTATCGTGGGATGGTGGGCCTTAAATGAGATATGAAATTAAATGAAGCTTTAGTACATTTCTTCAGTCATCTGGAGTTATGAAAAATGATCTGAGGACGAGTTTGGCAGCGTTTGGAAGCTTGCACTGTCTTAAGAATTTGGCCCCTCCCAACCATGATTGCTTTCCAACCGTAAAAAGTCCATCCACCCAGCATCGTCGCCCATGACAACATCTGCTACCTCCATAGGCGGCGCATTTGGCCACATCATACTAAAGACGTTGTTTATTTGCGTCTGGGGACTCTCCTCCACTGGCTCTGGTATCCATTGCTCCGGCCCTACCTGTTGCCCTGTGTTCTCGTTTCCTCCAACGGGATCTTGTTCTGTCGGAGCCAGAGGGACAGGTTGTTCGACCTGGTCATTATCGAGAAATCGCCCGGACAAATCGGATATAATTTGATAACATCGTGCTGAGCTGGCGTTGTTAGGCGCAAGTGCTGTTATGGTGTGCAGAGTGGTTGTGATTTGTGCCCGCCAATCTGATGCGTCGGAAGCTGAAGGCTGATTGCGAAGACAAATACAAGGTATAAGAGCTGCTTGGAAGAGGAAGTATCTGCGTGGTATTTTTGAGCATGTATCGTCGCACTCATAGAGGATAAATACTTACAAACCATACCATGCAGCAAGTCGATTGTGTTCATGGTGTGCCCAATACTCAGCAATCATGGTGATCGATGATTTTGCGTCGGCAAGACATCGATCGTACGCTTTCGAGTTCGCTTCGTCGGGATCAGCCCGACGCCTTAGCGCTCTGCGGATGACAAAGGGGCGATAAAGAATAATCCGCAGGTTACGCAACCTCCAAGACATGACAGCTTGACAGAGAGCGTAACGAGGTGGAACCAGGGTCTGTTCTTTGAAATATGCTGGGATTGCAGCTTGCCAAGTTTCAATCAGCGTAGAATCCATCCGGAGTAACTCGTCGGCAGAAGGAAATGGTTTCGAAATAATTCGTTCGTAGCATTCACGTGTTGCGATATGAAAACGTGCTTGTGTGGCGACAGCAGTATATGGCGTGATCTGGTTGCTTTCCGTTGGGTAAGAAGTAGACGCAGCTGTTAGGTCCTAACAGCTCGTAAGTATAAAGATGGGAATTTCGGAACCTACTTCACTACATACCTTGTCATTCACATTGAGTGGAAATGAGACTTCGACTCCTTTATATGGCCATACGTCTGGACGACTGAAGGTGATGGTTGCACCAACATCAAAAACACACAAAGACCACCATACCCGTCGCCGAATCTCCATATTTAGCGGAGAGATATTCCAGCCCTGGAACTCCTTGTGAAGACCCAGACCCATCGCCATTCGCACGGCTAGTCCGAGATAGTTGTACCCCGAGTTTGGTTTGTCCCGTTTTTGTTGATAGTTCGACGCCAGTGTCAATGCCTGCACCAAGGCCAAGTTTCCGACCTCGAGGAAGTCAAAGCTAAGAATCGAGCTAGCCTGTTTGAATAATGCCATGTCCAGCGTTTCAATTGATGAAGTTGAAGAGGCCCATACGCCGATGGCGGCGACGATGTATGCCAGGACGGTCCAACACGCCCCGTTGGGTCGAGGTATGACCTCGCTATATTGGGCGCGGAACGTTGGCTCGTGAATGATTGGGTAACTAACGTGATACAGCCGAAAGTATGCGTCGATCATGGACTCAGAAACATGGCGGTTCGGGTTAGGCTGTGGTATCATTGGGTAAATCGAGGAGGCTGTCTGCTGCGTTCTGGACAACCGACGACGTGACTTGGGCTCAAGAAGACGCAATAGCGCGGCACCTGAAGCAACTCCAAGATAACCTGACTCGCCCTCATTGACGGTTAAGGATGCCATGCCATCGGAAATTGGACTGTCCTCTTCTGTAGGCTCTGCGACAGCGTCTGGGGACAATCCGTGAACTTGGACGGACGTCTTCTCACACCACTCAAAGTTATCAATGGGCGGGCCTTCCAACATCCTCTGATGGTCCACGTTTGATGGGTTGGGGTCTTGAACACTATCGGCTGAGCCAGAAAGATGCAAGCCAGACTGAGCTGATGCACTCATATCAGACGTGGAAGAGATAGGCTCGGCATCGTCAGCCCCTGGTGGTTCCGCCGCCTGAGGGGTGCTTGAGAAGTTGAATGGCTGATCAGGTGGTTGCTGGGGTTGGCTGGTAGCTGTTGCAACCGGGTTATTCACTCGCTCCCACGTCCTCATATTAGATGGCACCAGGGTACGCATCTGCTGAACCAGGGCCTCTGCTCGTTCCAGACGCGTCTCTACCTCCGTCAGATGTCTTGCCCCGTCAGTTTGAGCCCTAGTCAGAGAGAAAGAACGGATTCCACATACTTCCGCGTCAATGGCGTTCGTGCGTGCTTTTCATACAGGCAATGCCTTCGGTATCTGATGCACATGTTACATGTTGGGAGAGACCGGTTACAACGGGCCTTTCTCCTCCGGCACTCCTTACAAGCCTGGTCCGATAAACCGATGAAAGTCGCATCCTGCGGGGGCTCACCATCACTAAATGCGGTCGAAACGGAGGCGTTGGGCCGGGCTGGATCAGCACCGGGTATAAAATCTGCCGAAAGTGATTCCATGGCAACGAACTTTCATCTGGGCAGAGAGTTTGAACGTTGTCAACTCATCGACGAGAGGGAGAGATATTTAGGGTTGTCTCTTCATGAGGCCGTCGGGCGGCGAGGTGTGGGGAGCAATCCCCGGCCGGGGGTTAGCTCGACGAAGAATAGCATGACTAATTTAGTACGTCAACGAGGTCCCCACAAAGCAAGCACGGTGAGACCTGGAGAAATACTTGGCTTGATTCCGAGCCACATCGTGTGACCGAGGATCGGAGGCTGATGGCACGAGACACAATTAAGAACCCGGTAAGCGCTTACCTCCTTTTATCGGTTCCTTCGATTTGAGTAAACACAAGGAAGTGGTTTAGACACTGTTTACTGAAACATTGCAGTTAGATGGCTAACCTTTACTCCGATTGTTACGCTGCGGGCGGTGACAATGCGTCGGGCCATGCCAATCGCTGAGATGGCTAAAGCGAGCAATGTTTCAAGACAGTTTCTTCAACATAATTATCAAGGAATATACAAAATCATTTAATACGAATAAAAGGGTAAGAATAAAACTGCCTCCATGCGCAAACCCGTGTACACGCACCTTCCCTCAGACTGTCTCCAAATGGCTCGCAGAATCAGTCACCTCCTTGGGGCCTTTTCCATTTGTACCTCCAACCTTGGTCTGATGGAGAGCTTCATCACCGTCGAAAATCCTGGAAATCTCCTCCAGACTGTATCCCTTGGTCTCCGGGAAGAGGAAATAGGTGATCGCAAGGAAGACCACGAGCAAGACGCAGAACACAATGTAGTATTTCCATCCAATGTTTTCAAGGCCAATAGGATTCGCAAATGCCGCAATAATCAGCGATCCATAGATGGCAAACAACTCGAGAGCGATGCCCTTTGATCGAAGGTAGTATGGGAAGATCTCTGTGGGATAGCCAAATAATAGCGGTGTCCAGGCGATATCGTAATGGAAGAAGAAGACGAAGAGGCACACGACAACGACAATTCCTGCGGACTTATTCCCAGTATCCGAGTTGATCGCCGAGCAAGCTGTCCATACCACATAGGAAACGAGCATACCAACACCAGACCACAAGAATAGAGTTCGGCGACCTAGTCGATCGACCAGGAACGCGGCGCTGAGCGCAGCACCAAAGTTGAAGATTTGGAGTAACCCGTTGATGAGCGTCTGGTCGAAGGTATCTTTAATTCCAACAGTGTCGAGTACGAGTGTTAGGTAGTACGAAACGACGCCTATTCCATTCCATTGAGCCATCGCACCAGTGCAGACGGCGATGAGAGTACGCTTCCGGTTTCCAGGGGTGCTGACAAGGGCTAACCAGCCCGTGCTCTTGGCCGCCTTCTCATGTTGAATGGTTTCAACAATTTCGGATAGCTCGTGACGCACAAGGGGGCTGTTCTCTGTTTCTGGATCATGATACTTGGTGAGGATGGCAGCAGCCTCCTGGGTGCGATCCTGGGCAACCAGCCAGCGGGGAGACTCAGGGAGTTGCCAGTAAAATATGAATTGGATGATAGGAAAGAGAGCCTGGAGAGCGGAGGGGACTCTCCAAGAAACAGCGCTCTGGTGATTTTGGGTTCCAAACGTCGTCCAAGAAGCTAAAATTGCTCCTAAGTAGTAGAAGGTCCAAAACGCAGATGTATATTTGCCTCGATGGGTCGGATATGCAAGCTCTGCAATCAGCATCGGGCTTGGCTGTACAACAAACATGCCGCCGAAGCCGACAATGATTCGAGATACGACAAACATGGCGTAGTTGACTGAAGCAGCTTGGATGATGGAAGCAATGGTGATGAGGATAATTCCGCCCAGCAGGACTGGCTTTCGGCCGAACTTGTCGGAGAGGGTACCGACGAACGGGAGGGCGAGGACGGATCCAATGGACTGGGCGGCGTTGACGAGTCCAAGCATCTCGCCTGCAGGGTTGCCAAAGTATTCTCGCCATTGATGAAGAGACTGTAGGCCGTTCATCAAGGAGCCTATAGAGAGTGGTGAGTCGATGGCTTTACGTAGGTTTTTAAACAATTTGACGACCTACCATCATAGCCAGAGACGGAGCTTGACAATAAGGGAATGAGAAGCAGGAGATTTAAGCGAATCAAGTGAGGTTTCTGGAACCAATACTTGTTGGTGTGTGGCAAAACCCCCGCCAAGGCGGTGCCGACAATCTTTGCGTCTCGTTCTACCTGAGATGCCATGGTAGGGCAACGCGACGAATATCAGTTACACAATCCAAGGCGTGAAGCCAAGCAGTGGTCTCAAGATAATAATGGTGGATGTCTGAAGAGGTGGAGTTGAAAGCCGCATGAAGCTGGAACGAGTGATGGATATATATAGATGGATATACATGCAGATATATCAACGCGTCAGCCCAGATTCATAGGTTCCAGCCAGAACTTCCGATATGAACTTGACCCCCGGATCGCCTGCATGCCGGAACCTGGAGAACGACGCCACTAGCTGTGGGGATTTCGCGGGGAAGTCGGGGCCATGGAGAGGATGGAGAGGCATTCAGACGTCTCCCCGCAGGCGGAGTGGGGCGTCCGGGTGAGGGTGACAGTCAACCCGCCAGCTGACTGGCCGAGCAACAGCTCATGACTCGAGATGGCATGGAACGGACAGCTCTGGCAGCCTGGAGATGGTTTCCAGGGCACCGGGTGAATTGAAGCGCGACCCCGTTTTATCGTCATTCGGACCCACGCATTGTGCCAATGGTCAGCTCCTAACGAGCATGCTGAGAATGAACATCCCTGTCTTCTCTTCTCTCCTCCGGCCCCGGACCTCCTCGAGACTTGCGCTCCGTCACCGCCAGGCTCTGTCTCACGACCTTGGGCAACAGTCAACCTTGGAGTAACTAATCATCCATGTCCCTGCCCGAGATGGGGTGTGAGGTCCACCAAGTGCGGCCCCAGCCAAGCCAAGATGGGTGGCAATACACATCCCAAAATGTGGAAATGGTAGATGAAACGGCAATGAGCATTCATTTATGCGGTGTCTGGTACTGTTGTGCTTGTGGTGACATGCCCCAACAGAGTGCTGGCTCCCAGGGGAGTTCGACCACCCAGCGACTAGACCGGACTCGAGCGTGCAACCACACCACACCACGATCAGGAGAGGGTTGGGTTACAAAACTAAAGAAAACATGAGAACTTGTTTTTCTATTGTGAAATCTCAGCAAACATCTACCGGGCAGTATAGCCTCCATCGACGATAAAGTCCGCTCCCGTCGTATATGAGCTCGCATCGCTAGCAAGGTACAGGTAAACTCCCCTCAACTCTCTCGGGTCGGCGTCTCTCATCATAGGCGTCAAGCTGAACCACTCCTCCTTCATCTCAAATGGACAATCTCCCGAAATGGCCGTGTCAATGTACCCAGGGCTAACCGAGTTGATGCGACCACCCCATTTCGCCCACTCGACTGACAGACTCTTGGCCAGATGAATGCAACCAGCCTTGCAGGCATTATAGCAGCTCTGCTCCTGAGGCACATTGGCGGCATGGCCGCTCATGCTTGCGGTGATGATGCCAACGCCGCGCTTCTGCTCTCGGAAAACAAGACCGGCGGCGCGCATACAATAGTAAGCACCATCAAAATCAGTAGCCCGGACATTGTCCCAGTCCTCCACCTTGTCATCAAGACCTCCAGCCTTGGTGGGGATGCCGGCGTTGGCAATCATTACGTCTAGCTGGCCAAAATCCTTGACGACTTGAGCAACAGTCGCCTCGACCTCTGCATATTTTCGAACGTCCACCTGGTAGGTTTCAACCTTGACGCCAAAGTCTTGAGAGATTTTGTTTTGCATCTTCTGGTGGGCTGTGGAGCTGTGATACCACAGCGCAAGCTATCAGAATGAGTCAGTACATACATCAGAAGGAGCAGGATAAGCCGGCTGCCTACGTTCGCGCCAGCCTCAGCCAAACCACGCGCAATCTCGTACCCAATGCCTCCACATCCTCCGGTAATAATCACAGTACGGCCGTCTAATCTGAATGATTTGAACAGGCTGTCTTCGACAGGGGGGTTGGGTTTGCGAATAGACTGCCGTCCGTTGGCTCCGTTTATAGCTGACATGGTGACTGGGAATGAGAAATAGAAGATACTTAGAGCCTTGTTAGATTATTCCAAAGCAATAAATTTTCAAAGCTGTGAAATAAATAGTGAATGAGCTACCGGTGCCTTGAACCCCGGAGAGTGTCCAGCAGGCTTCAAATAATGCCGAATTAATTCATGGCCCAGCTTACAAAAGACGGGGACCGTGCTCCGTCAGAGCCAGGGTGAACTTAATTACAGAAATAGTTGGGTCAGAGTGGCCGTGTGGCGTGACGGCTCTACGGGGGTTGTGTCGTTCCGATGCTCCACGTTAGGGTGATTGTCGCCCTCCCTTCGTAGACTTTCCGTAGGGGTTGGAGAGGGAGGACCGCATACTAGACTATACGGTTTTAGACTTCCATCTTGTACCTTAATCTAGTGAGCAAGTACACGTCATCGGAAATGGTGAATGAACCACATGCATAACAATATGGTGATGGTTCATCTTGTTGAGAAAGCGACAAGGTTATAGGGGCAAGTGGACAAAATTTACAGATTTGGCGCGATGGCTCAGTGCAGTCATTCGGTTGCGACCTCGGGTGTAAGTTGGGCTGGACTGTTCATCAGACATCAGGCTGAGCCTGATGACATGGCTGGCCTTAATCGAGACTGAGGTTTCGCTCTTCAACGCTCTCTATCAACACATCGTACCGTCCTTCGCTATGCTTCATAACATATTCCCCATTGACCAAATCGTTCTCGTTAGCCCTCTTGAGGGCTTTCTCCATTGTGTCCTCAATCCCAGATTTGAGATGTCGTTCCGCAACTCTGGACCGCGCAAGCAATGTATCAACCTTGATCAACCAGCACTCATCCACAATGCTGGCGATTCCATCCCACGGTTCTTCATCCGAAAGGAGGTAGTTGCCCTCCAGTATGCAAACTTGCACATGTGGCCCTACCGTCAGACCATCAGGTACTGGGTCCTTGACTGCGTGGTCAAAAGTTGGCGCAGTAACCGAGTACTTCCCGGCCCCATCGCGGAGCCGTTGGACTAGTTTTGCCGCAGCAGCGCCGTCGAAGGTCCAGGGTGCGCCCCTGCGGGCGAGTGCTTCCGTTGCATTGGGAAGCGATCGGAGTGTGGCTCGGGAGAAGTGGAAACCATCTACCGAAACGGCCACAACGGAGGGACCAGAGGGCATGGATGCCACTTGGTGAACCACTTGCGCAGCGATTGTCGATTTTCCGGATCCTGGTGGGCCGGCCAGGGCGATAAGAAGCCGGTTTTGGCCCTCTGACTCCTTGAGGGCGAATCGGCGTATGATTCGCTGGGAAAGTGAATGGTAAGTGGCGTCCATTGCGATTCTAGTTTTCTGATTTTACCAGCCAAAGCAATTGCCGTCCTAGCCAGATCCTTTGCTTGCATATATTCCCATCGGGATTGTATCTTTTGTGGTCGAGGGTGACCATTTCAGAGGCATGCGGAGCTCTGTCACCCTGGACGAAGATTCCCCGCAGCAGGCTTGTCTGACGAGGGCAGTATAGAACAGAGAGGCTTTGAGAACCCAATCACCCCGATTTCCATTATTAAGATCTTGGACAATCTCATATTACCCAGCTTCATATCTGCATCCATCAAGGTATCCAACAAACTAGTCACCATGACGGAAGTAGTAAGTAGCCGCTGCGTTCCATCTCCTCCTCTCATCTAACATTGCCAAGAATCCCGCCTTCGTTCTCCAATCCATCAAGAAGGTCTCTTTCGAGAACCGTCAGGTGTCACCCCTCAAGGATGAGCACGACGTTCGTGTCCATGTCCAGCAAACGGGTATATGCGGCAGTGACGTGCACTACTGGCAACGCGGTCGCATCGGAGATTTCATCCTCGAGAGCCCCATTATTCTCGGACACGAGAGCGCAGGTGTCATCGTCGAGGTTGGCAGCAAGGTGAAGAATGTCAAGGTTGGCGACCGTGTTGCCATCGAGCCAGGTGTACCCTGCAGGCGATGCGACTTCTGTCGGGTTGGCTCGTACAACCTCTGCCCAGACACTGTTTTCGCCGCGACGCCCCCTCACGATGGCACTCTTCAGAAGTACTATACTGTTTCTTCTGACTATGTGTATCCGATTTCCGACCAGATGACTGCCGAGGATGGCGCGCTGGTCGAACCCGTCGCTGTCGCCGTTCAGATCGTCAGAGTGGGGGACCTGAGAGCCGGCCAGTCTGTCCTCGTCTTTGGCTGCGGCCCTATCGGTGTGCTCTGCCAGGCCGTTGCCAAAGCCTCTGGCGCCAGCACGGTCATTGGTGTCGACATATCCGAGTCCCGCGCCCAGTTCGCGCGAGGATTCGGTGCCGACGGCGTCTACGTATCGAAGACCAAGGCCGAGGAGGGCGTCGATCCTGTGGATGCCGCCCGGGCATTGGGTGAGAGAATAGTGGCCGAATTTGGTCTCGGCGAGGGTGCGGACGTGGTTTTGGAGTGCACTGGTGCTGAACAGTGTATCCAAGCCGGTATCTTCGCAGCAAAGAAGGGTGGCACTTATGTGCAAGCTGGAATGGGGAAGGAGAATGTTGTCTTTCCCATTACCACGGCATGCATCCGTGCATTGACCGTCAAGGGTTCCATTCGTTACTCGACCGGTTGTTATCCTCAGGCTATCCGGTTCATTGCGAGTGGCAAGATTCAGCCCAGTAAGCTCATTACGCATCGATTCAAATTTGAGCAGGCTGAGGAGGCCTTTGAACTGGTTCGACTGGGCCAGGAAAACACTCTCAAGGTTATTATTGAGGGTGTCCAAAAGTAGAGCAGGAATAAGATAGAAAAACACAAGTTCATATTAAATCGTTCACAATATCGATTATGTTCCAAACCGCACGCTCGTTCAAGGAAGAGTACGTTTGCGATGCATGACGCTACGCCTTCTTGACTTCAACCAATTCCGTCATCCATAAGAAAAGTCGCATATTGTCGCTGAAAAATAAACTGGAAACTCATTGCTTTGTGAATATTGTCCGATGTATAAGCTAGAGTAGCGGTAACTGCACTAGTTTGCTTGTCTTCTGGTAATTGGATTCAGAGTATCAATCCCACGGAGCCCTTTTCTGGTTCTGAGAAAGGGAAATTCCCATCACTATTCCCAATTTAGTGTTGATGATAGCTAAAATTTAAAACACTGCAAAGAATGGGACGCACGGCGGACATAGTCAACTCGCATAATAGGGCCAAGCTGGTGTAAGCCGGTCCTCAGCAGCGGAGGTCGACAGTCACCCTAACCCCGCAGTGCCACCAAAATCCCCTCCAACGGTTCGTCATGGTCCTACCGGTCAGCGGAGAGGGTCGGCCGGGGAGGGGCAAAGAGTGTATGTTCGACAACTGGGACTCTTCAGGATAGAGATGATACTAATATTGAGATCGCTATCTGCTCTAAATCGTCACAGCTTCAACCATTTCGACTGGTGTCAACTCTACAACAACACAAACACAAACACTAACCCATTTCTCATTTCTTCATTTCGGCAAAATGGTTCTCGCTTCGCATCCCAATCCCACGGCTCCTGTGCTCTCGCATTTCTCGCTTGAAGGCAAGACCGCGCTCGTTACCGGTGCCTCCCGCGGCATTGGGCTGCAGGTTGCAACTGGTCTCCTTGAGGCCGGTGCTTCAGTTGCAATCACCTATTCCTCTACTCCTCTCGACGAGATCTCTTCTCTTGTTGCCTCCCTCTCCTCTGCAAATCCCGGTCGCGTTGTCAAGGCTTACAAGTGCAATGTAACTGACAGAGCGGCCGTGATTGCAGTCATTGAGACTGCTGCAAAGGAGCTCGGGGGCTTGGACATTGTGGTTGCGAATGCAGGGATTGCAGATCACATCCCAGCTGAGGATTACCCGGAAGACAAGTTCCGCAACATCCTCGACGTCAACTTCAATGGTGCCTTCTGGACAGCACAAGCTGCTGCGAACGTTATGAAGGGTAATAAGACCCGGGGCAGCATCATATTCACAGCCAGTGTGAGCGCCATCCTGGTGAATGTTCCTCAAACTCAGGCCGCGTACAACGCCAGCAAAGCAGCCGTGGTGCATCTAGCAAAGAGTTTGGCAGTCGAGTGGACTTCCTTTGCAAGGGTTAATTGTGTTTCGCCCGTGAGTAGTAGGCCTGTTCAGCTATTTTGGATGATCTTCTAACGACCGACAGGGTTTTATCGCGACAGACATGCTAGAAGTTCACCCAAAGGAATGGAGAGATAGGTGGTTCACTATGATTCCAGGAGCAAGGTTGTGTGAGCCGGCAGAGTTGAAGGGATCCTACGTCTACTTGGCGAGTGATGCTAGTAGCTACATGACTGGTAAAGAAACGAAGCCGCATCCAAAGAGGTAATGCTAACCTGCAATCTTAGGCGCAAATTTGGTCATTGATGGCGGATATACTTTACCATAAGCGAAAGTACAGTAGTGGCTTAAGTGAGCCGTCGGTTTGCTTCATGGATTGTGAGGACTTCACCTTTACGTTAGCACTCGAAGATGACCCATAACACAAAAAATCACATTCTAATCCATGTTTTGTCATAATAAGTGTGACTATATACAACCTCCATATGTCCCGCTCTATCAAATTTTATTGCACGTCATCAAACGCCTCACAGGTACCATCTGTACGAAGGGCTCTCAGGTCCTGACGCGAGGAGTTCAGTGGGGATATCCTTTGCTTTCACCTTGACACCCTCCTTCGCATCTCGGCTTCTATTATCACGGACCATCCACAGGCCCAGAAGCATTGTGCAAACGCAGCCCGTTGCACCGAATGAAGCGGTCGTAATAAGTGCAGGCAGATACTTGGGGGCATCCTTCTCTTGGAAAATGTTCGACCTACGCCAGGAGTTAGTTTATGAACCTTAAAGACAAGAATCAAGTCTGGACTTACGCTACTAGGCCCATGACATTCGCTGTTGGGACAGCAACGGTGGTAAGCATCATTCGTCGGTTCTCGTTGGCAATGTTGTTGTTGTACCACACATCCAGTAGGACCGAGGGGGCTGATGTTCCCCAAGTCATCATAAAGCAGGCGAAGTAGGCAACGTGCAACTGTGTCTCGACGTTGACGCAAGCATAAATGATGAAGCCAGTCAAGGTGAACGCGAAACCCAGAGCCACGAATGGGGATCGCAGTCGCGTGAAATCGGAAACGAATCCAAGGATAAGAAGCATGGCGGCGCCGGTAATGTTGGGTGCCACGGTGTACAGGTTGGTCTTGATGGTGCTATATCCGAGGCGCTTCACAATGACGGGCAGGTAAAGCTGCACGGCCTGCAGCGGAACACCGAGGCAGACCTGAATCAGGAGAATTGCCCAAGAGGTCGGGTGCTTGAAAATCTGGGCGGCCTCACGCAGGTTGAACTCCTCGCCAACGATGGAAGACGAGTCCATCTGCAGTCGATAATGCGCGAGCTCCTTCTCTTCGGATGTGAGAAAGCTCGCGGTGGCACCGTTGAATGGCAAATACCAGAAAGCAAAACAAGCCACAATCAAAGTACCGGAGCCTAAGGGAATAATCAGTCAGCTTGTGTCATAGCCACTGCTTCGATTCTGCTTACCTTCCACAATGAAGAGGTACTTCCAAGGGGGCAACGCGCCGCCTTCGATTTGGAAAGTGCCGAAGGCAAGAAGACCAGAGAAAGCGCTTGCGATGCCGGATCCTGCGTAGAAAATTGCGAGTCTCCGAGCAAGTTCACCTCGTCGGTAAAAGGTTGTCTAGTCGATCGGTCAGTTTCCCATTGTCCCAGATCGGCGACGGAAAGCTTTTCATTTTTACACACCTGGTAGTAAATGACTAGAGGGAAAAAGGCACTCTCTGACATTCCCAAAAACCAACGCAGAGCAAACAACCCAGAAAAGTTGTGCGCAGCCGCGGTAAGCAAAGTCATTGATCCGAAGACCATCATCATACAAGGCAGAATTCGAGAAGGGCCAAACTTCTTGCCGAGAAGTCCTAGAAAAGGAGCGGCCAAGACGTAAGGAATGAAGAAGACCTTTCATTGAACGTCAATATCCAGTGCGAAGTGTGGCAGGATTAAAATTCTTACCGAAAGCAGGATGTTGTACTGATTGCCCACGAGTCCAAGGTCGTCAACGAGACCGGCCGTCTTCGCATTTCCCATGTTGCTTTTGTCGAGACTGTTGAACAAATACATGACAGCCAGCAAAGGCAGAATCCGAAGATCAAATTTCCAGACAATTCGTCGTTCCGCCTCGGGGTCGATGCTCTGAGAAGCAGAAATGTTGGCGATCTCTCCCTTCTCGGGCGCTGTGTCGTCAACATCTGAGAGTCGTGGTTGGGCCTTGTCTTCGGCCTCGACCGAGGCGCGTTCGGTTGGTTGGTGCATCTTGGTATTGGAAATCCAGGTTGTCTCGAAGCTCTCTACTTGGGTAGCCAGTCTCTCTCCTCCTTCAATGTGGGAGTCTCGCGACACTTATACGCGCAGTTAAAAGTCGTGTTGAGCCTACATACGGTACCCGAGGAGTCGCCGAATCCCCCATTCCGAACTGGGAAGCGTGCATCGTACGTATGCATGCTGGGACGATCAACCCATCGGCGGCGCCGTCGAGATAAGCCACGAAAAAAATCGACAACTAGTTAGTGGAAGGGATAATAGACATTGCGCCGGTATATGACGGTCGCTAAATCAGAGCCCGAAGACAGCGAATAGGCGGTTTCAAATGCTGGCTAAAGCCTCTTCCGTGCGATAAGATTATGATACGACAGAATTTAATCGCCGGCGGCAGCCTTAGTCATAATTACCCAGATAAGCACAGACATCCCCACACACAAACAGCGTTCTCCATGGCTGTTGCCGATCTCTGCTGATAGCCGGCGGCCTTTATTACTAACGAGCTTGACCGACTCAGTCCCTGCTAAGGCGCGAACGCAGAAAGCTTCGAAGGTTACATCGAGATAGCACAAGGTTTTTCGTAACCGCGCCGCAGGGCAGGAAGAATTTTTCGTCATCGGATGACCACTCGCCAGAGACGGTCGGGCACTAATGAGAGATGAGAAAGAGCAGCGGACAAGAATAGGCGGCGCAAGATTTGATGATTGGTTCGCTACTATCGGTTCCCGGTGGCTTTCCGTTCTAATTAATTAATCGCTGACGCCACCATCGTTTCTTTCTGGCGCATTTCCCCTCCTCCTTCTCTTTCTGCTTCTCTTTTCCTTCTGGGGGCCCCAGATTTGATTACCGGGGGGGCACCGGGGATTGGATGGGGGAATGCGGGCAAGCCGATCGGAACAGGGGTGTCGATGATGCCCAAGTCCAAGTCTCAAGGAACACTCCAGCAAACCCATTCCGTAGCGTAATTGTTAGTCGTGAGAGGGAGAACAGGTACAGCAGGCAGTATCCAAACTACACAGTTCTGCTAAGGGCTTATGCGAATAGGGTCTCAGCGCCCTAGCCCGCGACGCCTCCTCATGGTAGTGTAGACGCCGCGGAAATGGGTTTTTCTGGGCGTGAGAACCAACACCAAGGGTCCTGCAAGGCTCTCCACAGCCAAGAGATCCTCACTTATCTTTGCAAGGATCAAGGGCTATACTCGTCTAAAGCGTACTAAAACCGGGCAACATCGTGCCACACCCATGGGACGGCAAGCTAGAGTTCGAGTCAAGTGCCTGCGTTCGCCGTCGGCGGCCGGTTGATTACCCTCAACCAATTCTATACTCATTCGTATTGGTGGTCTACTTAATCAGCGCAATCCGTCAAGGTTGCCACATCAGCCTCGCAGGATCCGGGTTGTGTCACGGCTCGTTCCGGGCGGGTCAAGCTGATAACCACCAGGGAATCAACAGGCGTCGTTTGAGATTCCTCCAGTTACCTATGGATCAGCATACGATATAGTAGGTTCACTAGCAAATAACTGCATGAACGTCATGTACGGCAGTGGATCTGAGGGCGAGAACCTTGACCCCCCACTGATCACTGATAGTTAATGCTGCGCATGGTGGTGAGGTTGAAGCATGCACGTCATGGTGGTGAAGAATTTTTCTTGAGAAGTAATCTAGAGAGTGGAGTTATTGATCAAGTGCTGCTCATGCAGACTGCTCGTTTCTGGGAGGCGAGCATCCAGTCCCATTGTATGAGGACTTCAGAAGCGGCATTTTCCAACCATTGAGCAACATTGAGCATCACTATCTTTCGTCGCTGGGAGATTTTGCTCAAATTTTACGCACAATTCTCAAAGTCGCTGCTCTCGAACGCCACCTGCCGGAGTTACTCACGCTCACAAGCACAAAGCCAGTGTGATACGTACGTCAGTGTCTTGAAGACGCTAATACCTTGTGTAATTCATAACTGAGGCACAGGTAGACCTTTTGGTGCAACGCCTAGGGCCTGCCTCTCCTTTTTTGTATCACAGTGCATCTCGATAGGCGCCAGCTATCCTTACCCTCTATCAGAATTTTGAAGTCTTTTGCGGCTTGCCTCAATTTTGGTGACACGAATTTGGGATCCCCAAAGCTTTGTTGAGGGTGACAAAATTGACAAGAAGTCTTAGACTATCGGTTCTAAAATCAGATTGCAGTATTCAGAAAGCCACACTGGTCCCAAGGGAATACAGGCGGTATCGCAAAGAGACCGTCCATAGTATCGGTACAATCAAATGGTTGCAAGCCGACATCGTCAAATACCGTCAACTGAGTTCTATTGATGTCCAATCCGAGCATAGACAACGAGTCAGACATCCCAGGATTGGTAATTTCGAGGTTCATGTTTTCTGGGCGTCCGGCCGCCGCCAATGTTGTTTCTGGTCTACGAAACCACAATCTATCCAGTAGCTTAGCATACCTTGATGCGATGTGATTTTCGTCAACGGCTGCCAATTTGAGGGCTGATGTAAATCGCTGCATTAGCGAAGCAGTTTGCGCATACTGTCCAGAAGAAATTGCACCTGATGCATGAGCTTTATACAGGAAGACTGAAGAATGGATTTCGTATCTTCGTATCAGTCAGCGCAATGGAAGGGAACATGAGACGCCGAGGACTCCTCACAAGTAGAAACGCGCCGGCATGTACCTCAGATGTTTTACTGGGTCAATGTCCTCGACAACGATTGTTATTAGAGTTTCGGCAGCATTTATGGCTTCATAAATACTCCGTGCATCGGGGCTTGCCATCGTCGAGTCTGGAAAGACCAAGGCCGTTTGAGGGTTGTCTTTGTCATTGGAGTCCGAGTTGGAACTACTCTTGGAGGAAGCCCGATAAATAACAGCCTGAAAAGCAAAGGCATTAACATAGAGTCGAAGATACTCTTGCATTAAGGTCAAGCAACTCTTCAAATGAGGCGACACAGCTAACGAAGTCCATGCATGTTTCCATGCATACATGGCCTTGCTTGTGTCGTCGACGTATTTCGTGTAGTCTCCTCTCATCATAATCTCAGCAGTCCGAGATCTTGATGCAAAGAGAATGTCGTGAGCATTTCCAAACAGGGTTGTCAATTCCACCTGAGCCTGGATGAGTGAAGCGAAATCTTCATCATCTGAATGTCGGGGTTGCAATGCTGGAAAATCGTGGGCAGTGAATCGTGCTGACAAGGCCGGACCTCGACACCAGAAAGCCTGTCCCATGCGGATGGATATTTGACGGTCAGAAAGGTAGGTGACTGTGATGCGTTAGTTTGCGGACGAAATAGAGCGAAACGCAACGCTTACAAGTCCAAGCAAGTCGCTCCCGTTGTATTGAGGCGTCAACTTCCCCATCACCTCCTTTGAAGGAGCTGTCCTCGAGGCGCAACAGGTACGCTAACCTCACGGCGAGACCCAGAATTGACCATGCAGCGCCTTCACCACCATCGTCTGTGTGGCCTTGATTCAGCAGGGTCCACTCGCCAAGCAACAAGAGACCTTCAACACAGCCGACATTCCGGATGCTGGTCATGCCCAAAACAACATCGAGAATGAGCTGCCGCATGTAGGTCCAGATGGATTTGTGGAGATCTACAAGATCGCGCCGGTCTTTCGAAGCAACCACCAGGACCGATGTCAGGAGAAATGATTCATTCTCTATGGTACCCGATATCTGGTCAGGTCGCAACACTGTCCCCGGGACGATGGGACAGAAGGGGTGGTATTTTTCTGCATATCTGCGAGATTTTGTCAACGATTCTCTTTTCGTGAGATACGGGGCTTAGAGTTCGTACAGATGTAACAGCTCGATAAGTAACGCTGGATCGATTATTCCATTCTCAATAGGCGGATAAACCGTTATTTTTGTAACATTCATTTGGCTCAACTCTCGTCCCAGTGAGTGGCTGTTGGCGACGCTTAGACCAATGGTTGGAGAAGTCATGCGTAAGCCGCTGGAAACATCGATATTGTCTATGTGGCCCTGACGGTTGAAAGCGCCAGCAGTTCCTTCGGGATGGGTGCTGTCACTAGACTGTCCAGCGGTGTGGGCGAGTATCAGCAAAGCATCATATGGGTTTTGGAGGTTGTCGTGAACGGGTTCTTCTACGGCTCTTGCTTGACGCGGTGATATGTGATCGGTTGAGGACGTGGAGGGAGTCGTATCTTGACGGGGTCTCTTTTTCTGCTGCTGCCCGCGACGGAGGTGGGAAAAGTCACCGCCTCGGCGTGAGCCAGCCAGGATGCATTCAGCGCCTTCGCGGACACACTTTGAACAGGGGGGTTTTCCTGGTTCGCCGAGACTCTGTCTACGAGTGGCACGAAAAAGTCAGCAAAATACACACATTTGAGCCAGCGAGTATCCACGACGGAGATCAGCACGAGCAATAAAACAAGGAATGCGATGGAACCGTTCTTGCAGGCTCACAAATCAAGACTGAAGGCAAGGAGACGACCCACAGATCACAGCGCGTCTTGCGAGAGCGGCACCGGACGCACGCCCGGTACTGCCGCAAGCCATTGCCTTTGGTCATGCTTCATAGCCGACCGTTGGTTGGTCTATAAGGCTTCCAGCTTCCAGCTTCCAGCCTCGGGTCAAGCGGGGAAAGTAATCGGAAATTCAGAGGATTTGTCATGGACGAGGCGATGTCATGCGAGATCGAAGGTGACGGCGTAAACTCCGTCCAGACATGTGGAGTATGAATCTGTTGCGGGGTGATAGTTCGGACTGGTTAGCAGGTTGGATGTTTCCCCACTCACAGTACAACTAACTCAGGCAATAGACGGCTGTAGATGGGGATACAAGCACCTGACCGCCCGCAGCATAAGACCGAACGGATCCATACCAGCATTACAATGGACGATGCGGATACCACTCAGAGGGAAGAGGGCAATAGACGGCTGTAGACGGCGTCTTCTACAAGTGCCCATGGCCACAACATGTCGGGCGGATGGGAACATTGGGTGAATCAGAATCACCCGACACCACTAAGAATACCTTCATCTAGTCAATTCTTCCGGATTGATTCGTCGACTTGTAGCGGATCTAAGCGGTCGAATTGATGCCGGTCCACTTCAACCCGCACATACTTGGCTTCAGATTACCAGCGTATTTAAACAGTCGCAGGCAGACCTCGAGCATCTCTCCTATTTCGCACTCCGTCATTTATTCATTGTTTGAATCTTGAATACAGTCTTTGATTACATCACCTCATCTACCACACCTGGTCATCGGCCCAAAGCAATCATCTTCCAAACCACAGAGACTACTCAACATGGCTCCCAGTCGTCTCGAGTCACCACCATTGGAATCCCCCGCCCTGTCTTCGGCTAATAAGCTGGAGAATACCAAGGAGATTCCTAAGGACAACTATGGCAATTATTATCCCGCTGACCCAGCGACCCTAAACCTCGAGTCCAACTACGGACCCATGAGCCCCGAGTCAATCGGATACCTCCAACCCACCTCTAAGGATACTCCCCTTGAGGTCATGCATGAGCGATTTGAGCGCGATGGCTATCTTTTCGTACGTTCTTGCGTCTCTTTGTTTTCCTTGGCTTTTCTTTCCAGACAGGCTGACCAAAATCGATGACGCAGGTCAAAGGATGTATCCCCAAAGAGGTCTCCTTAGAATGCCGATGTGCCTATTTCTCATGGATGTCCCCCAGCGGTCTCCTCAAGCATGGTACCGATCCTGTCGAAGGAATTTTCTCCGGCGCCGATACGAGAAAATATCTCCCCCCTGGAAACTTGCGCCGTCTCTTCGGCTTAAAAGACGACCCTGACAGCGACCGTTATGTCGAGTTGATGGTCTCCGCCCATGAAGCCCCTTTCTATCTCGACTTTTGTGAGAATAGGGAATTGCGGGACTTCGTGCGCTACTTCACTGGCTGGGCTAATCCTCACATGCTCCAGCGCACCATGTTTCGCGCCTTCGTTCCAAATAGCGAGCTCACACCAGTCCACTTCGACCAAATGTACCTTCGTGCTGGTCCACCTACAAGTATTACGGCGTGGGTTCCCATCGGTGATGTGTCTCTGGAAGCTGGAGGCCTGATGTACCTCCAAGATTCATCAGACATTGGTAAAAAGACCGAGGACGACTTCACCAAGCATTCACACAACCTCACTGACGAGGAGCGCATCAGTGCGTTCAACAAGAACATGAATGATGGCGGATTTCTCAGTAGAGATACTGTGGCTTATGGTCAGGAAGCCCATAGAAAGTGGCTTATTGCAGAATATGAGGCAGGTGATGTCATCTTTCACAACCCCTACATGGTTCACGCCAGTTGCAAAAATAGGGATCCCAACGACAAGATCCGTCTCGCAACTGATGTGAGATTCGTTGACCCAGAAAAGCCATATGACATGGTAAGATTTCATGAAATCATTTATGGAGCTCCAGTCTAATCATTTTATAGCGCTGGATGAAGGTATATCGGCCCTTGGATGGACTATGAATCTCTCCTTAGGTTGAATTATCAATACCATCACCAACACGTGTCGAGAGTGCAGAATTATCATGGTGGAATATGTTGGAATAAATTGAAACCTTGTGCCTTACGAAATTGGTCAATGTTTCAACCGCATCACGGATGAGTCTCATAACATGTAGTCAAGAATTTATTTTAGCCATGCGACCGTATTTATGACTATGTTAAGAGACTGCTGCAAACGTAGAGTCGAAGACCCCCGTGTTTGGCTGCCAAAGGCACAGGGTGCGCCAAATTACGGCACCACCATCCAGCTGTTTGGTCTAGCCAAGGCTGCATGGACTACCAGATATCCTCAATAATACGACATGTATTATAAAGGGCCAGGGTATGGTTTTCATTTCTAAAAGATGGAAATTAAATCCCGATGAATCATAGTCCTGCCGAGCTTCTTGACTCCCGTTCGCGTTACCTAGTACGTCATTTGTCCGTCTGCAGCCATTTCCCGTAAACATAGTGGCCCACTTCCCCATCTCCACTTCCCTGGCTCCCTCAGAACACCACCTGCGGGGAAGTTGAGCCAAGCAAGACTGTGGGGTGGGCGGGTTTTGAGACCACCCACGCCCAAGCAGGTGGGCGGACAGCTTCTTGGTACTAAGTACGTATGACTCGACTCAGCTGATGAGCCACGCCGTCTATTGCCGTGAAGCTAAAATCCGTCGAGTAGCGTCGAGTATATGTACTGTCTACGCAATACAGGATCCAGTCTTTTACGAAAACATGCATCGGATAGTTCTTTGCCTGTTCTCTATCCACAAGCTACGCCCTTCATCATGTTTCTACAAAAGATTGTTCGCAATGAGTCGATCAAGACGGACCCTCCAGAGATCTATAACCTGAGGACCGTCCTAGTCAGTTTGGTGGTTAGTAGCGCTGGGTCTGACGTTCAACTTACACATGTGCTTACAACAGCGCATACTTCAGGCATGCGGGGGAGCGCTCCTGTTTGGAATGGACATGGGCATTATTGGAGGCGTTCTCACTATGGATACCTTCAAAGAGTAAGAAATCCACCTTTACGGCCCGTCTTCCACGACTATTTCTCACCCTGTTCTTAGAAAATATGGACTCATTGACAAATCTAGCACTGCCATTGCAAACCTGTCTTCGAACATTGTGTCTGTGATACAGGCTGGAGCATTCGCAGGCTGCATCTTCTCTATGTGGTTGGCAAATAAAATTGGTCGACGGTTGTCTCTTATCTCAGCCTCGATCCTAGTCTTCATTGGCGTAGCACTACAGGCTGCTGCCAATGGCCATATCGCATCTTTATACGTGGGAAGGTGAGTGAGTTCGACCCTGGGCGTCTTTGTGTCGACTCTCACCGGATCATAGATTCGTCACAGGTATTGCCATTGGAATCGCATCCACCGTCAACCCACTCTACGTCTCAGAGAATGCCCCGAGGGGCATCCGAGGTCTCCTGACGGGCTGCTACCAGCTTTCCATCGTCACTGGACTGACTGTAAGTGAATTTTTAATGTCTGCTTTCAAGTATCTTCACACTAACCCCTAACTGTAGCTTGCATTTTGGATCAACTATGGCTGCCTCCTTCATGTCAAAGGACACGCCCAGTACATCATCCCGTTATCGCTTCAGGCACTTCCCGCTATCATTTTATTTGTTGGTATGATTTTTGCAAATGAATCTCCACGTTTCCTGGCACAGAAAACCCCGGAGAAAGCCCTCATTGTCCTCGCAAAATTGCGCAGCCTCCCTGTAGACCATCCGTATATTCAGAACGAGATGAACAGTATTTCGGCACAGCTTGAGGAAGAGAGGGCGCTCGCAGCTAACACTTCCGGTCTAACATTGGTAAAAGAGGCCTTTACCGTCAAATCTTACCGTCGGCGAACCTTTCTTTGCATCACACTTATGATGTGGAGCAATTTGACAGGAACCAACGCCATGACATACTACAGCCCTACTATCTTCAAGAGTATCGGGGTGTCCTCCTCGCAATCAGGTTTACTTGCCACTGGCGTCTACGGGGTTGTGAAAATGGTGTCTTGCGCTTTTTTTATCCTTTTCGTCACTGATTCTCTTGGACGGAGAAAGAGTCTGCTTTGGACGGCTATTGTGCAGGTATGACACTATACCACATACACCCAACCTACTCCTCACCTAATACTCATTTCTCGGGTTTATCGCAGGGCTTGGCTCTTTTCTACGTCGGATTTTTTATCCGATATAGCCCTCCACAACAAGGAACTCCTCACGGCGCTGCCGGATATGTCGCAATTGTGGCTATTTACATTTTTGCAGCCGTCTACCAGTTTGGTTGGGGTCCTGTGGTATGGACATATTGTTCGGTAAGACTAAATCCTTCGCTTTACTTCTGGTTCTTTTTGTCTAAATAGTGAAATAGGAAATCCCCGCCGCACGCATGCGTGCTCTTCAAATGGGCATGGCTACCGCTAGCCAGTGGCTATTCAATTTCGTCGTAGCGAAGAGCACATTGTCTATGTTTGCGACTTTGGGTACGAATGGTTTCGGTACCTACTTCCTCTACGGCTCCTTCTGCTTCACCATGGCACTTTTTGCCTGGTTCTTTGTCCCAGAGACAAAGGGTGAGTTGCTCATCAAATGGAGGGCAAAATAACCTGTACTAATGACACATCTACCACAGGTCTCGCTCTTGAAGATATGGATGAGCTGTTTGCCTCTGGGAACGTCCGAGATAAGTTCATACCAACAAGACTAACCGGATTAGAAACTGGAAGAAATGCCAAGGTAGAGGGAGATAAGTTCGAGCACCTTGAGAATGCATAAAACGTGGGTAAAGGCACAAACAAAGTCAACTGGTTACACAATTCCAGTACTTTACCTCACCTTTGTATTCCTGGGACCATCCTTTGTTTTTTTTTGTTTTTTTTTTAAAAAAAAAGAATTGATTTCATCTCTCGTATGTTTTGTAAATTGCCTTCCTGGTGACCTTGATAAGTATCCTCCGTAATCGGACGCATCTAAAATAAAAATCAGCGGTTGTAGGGCTAAGCAGATTTTATACAAATCAAAGACAATATATATCTAATTACCCCAGGGAACGAGACGAGAGGAGAAGGGATAGCTGGGGAGACCGGCACTGCCACCGCGACAGCGATAACGACACCTCGAAGACCTGGAGGCAGTTCGGGCCAGGCGAAGGGCAAATGCGTAACCCGCAAACCTGGAAAAGGCTGGTGACGAAGACACTAGCACAGACTCGACGACGACAAGGTAGCCCCAGCAGTAGCAGAGCGAAACCTCGGCGAGGTTTTCATGCTATTGCTACCAGTTATTAAAGGACTTTCCTTGCTGAATTAGTATGAAGGAGTTCTATGGGCCTAGATATAGGCAAAATAGTGTTTACAAAATGAATAAATATTTATATAATCCAGCTAGTTGCAGTTTATATTATTACACCTCTGTTTTATTATGCCTTGCGGAGTCATTCCTCCAATCCACTAGGAAATACTCGGCACTCAGTATCGTACTAATCCGGATGCATAATAGCCGGGTTCTTGACCATCCTGAGTTAGTCTTTATGTTATATTCGCGAATCGTATAGGGCGGCTTACAACCTGTGGTTTGCGAGGGAGAACCAAGTTAGAGCATGCGTAAACACGAGTCCCTGGGTCGCGTGATACGATCACTCTGACCGATGAGACCTTTAGTCTGTGATATTATACCAGTACGTCCTTATCTCCTGCTCCCCACATCTCGCTGCTACAACCGAGGATGAATTGGGTTTTCGAGGGGAGTACATAGGCGCCGACATATATTAGTAGTATACATCGTCAGGCTGCAGTTGTCCTAGCACTACATCTCAACCTCAATACATACAGTTGTAAAACTTCTTGAAATCCAGACGTGTATTAAATGTGACGCATGCTCCTTATTACCCATGGACGGAACCATCCCATATCGCTAAGCTATTATGTCTCGAGAGCCTACGGCTTTCCAGCCTCTCGGTGGACCATATCAACTTGTAATCAATTTTGATCTATGAAGTTGAAAGCCAGGCTCGTCGAATTCTGCTCATATGTCCAAGCATTAAAAAGGTCATCCAATGTTTCTGTGGGAAACAACTTCTCCAACTCATCAGTTGATTCTTGCCCAAAGCCCGTCAACAAACGCCCACGCCCACCTTCATACCTCTCAAAATGCTGTTGACTCTCTACGCTAATCTCGTCTCTCAGACCGGATGTCCATATGTCAACCTCCCACTGGTCAGCAAGCGACTGGATAGCCCGAATGGACCGGTTGGCCCAGTTCCAGTTAGTATTCATCTCGTAAAGAGCTTTGATGCATATGTAAAGACATCGTCTCGCCTCGCTTCGCGTACTAGATCCAGTGGACTTGAGATCTAGCAGGTGTATGATAGCTGCTGTAAAGGCTGGATGCACTGCAGAGATTGGAAGATACTGCTACAAAGAGTAAAGTGAATCAGCCTGTGTTTGAGATTGGTGGAAACAAGCTTGGTGCTTACGTTTTTGTAGTTGTTCCCGTAAATTCGGAGAATCCTTGAAATCTTCACTGCTGAATCTTTACAAGACCGCGAGTGGATATCTTTCCCATCTGGGTCGTATTCGAAGGAACTCTGGCCGGGATAAAGGGCCTTGAAGAATGAACGATGCAGTAGAAGTATAGCATGGTGGTACTGTAGGCTAGATCATCAACAGTGAGCTTTCAACATTTTAAGAAGCAGGCCAAGAACTCTTCTCACTGAAGCTGATATACATATGGTGGCGAACATTGCAAGCTTGATTCGGAAATCTTGAGAGACTTTGGGAGTTCGTCAAAAAAATTGACTGATCGCAGGTGTGCTTTCATTACTTGATCCTCTCTTTCTCTCCCGGTCCAAGGGAACCTCTGCGCATACCTGCCAGTGATTAGCCTAGATACCAAATGCTTTTATCAGGATTTGATGTTTTCTTTACAATTGATCAACTACTTCGGATGTGATGATTAGAAGTTCACACATGTACATGGCATTTTCTGTAATGTGGGAAGTGGGGAAAGGCGCAGATATCCTCTCCTGTTCTTCAGAAAGGAAGGGAACAGGACAGAACTGAGTTTTCAGTTTTGTCGTGGTGATGTTATACTCCTGAATACTAGCAGGCCTTCCCATTCCGAGACAGTATAGTCTTGGATCACTCAATTTAGTATCTCGTATTGCGGTCTGAAGGGTCCAACTTACTTATCAAGCACATATATGCCCCAAAAAGTCACATTGCGTGCCTCAACATCTTTGTCAGATATTAAGCCTTTTGATGCGAAAGATGTACAATCTGACTGTAGTCCCAAGTTCATCGCCATGCGGGACGCCATGCCGATATACATGAACCCGAGGCCTTCATTATCCACAGAAGCCCAGAACAGTCCGAGTAACGCTGTGGCTTGGACGGTCGACGTTGTTGGGGCTTCGTATTCACAATGGAGCATTGTTTTAGCCTGAGCTGCAAAGGCTTCCCCCGCGGTATTCGGATCGGTAGGGTCCGTTCGTAGTTCAAGATGTGAGGAGTAACGAGACGCAAGAGCAAGTATGGCTGTGAGGAGGAGAGGGGTGCAGAAGCGTCCAGATTTTTCGACGTAGAGATCAAGGACGAAAGACTCCCGAGGCACAATGTACTGCCATGAATTTTGCCATCGCCAATACAAGCCAAGTAGATGGTCCCGAAGTTCATTTGTGGGCTCAAAGAAGTCTGGCATTTGTCGGGCTGCGGCGATACCCAAGTTTCGTGCCTCAACCGAAGATGCAACTTTCAGAGAAGGATTCTGAATAATGTTGAAGTTGCTGGACGCTCCAAAGAACCGCAACTCTCCAGTATCTCCCAGAGTAAAGCATCCAAGCGTATCCGCAAGCTCATCGACTGATTTTTCATCCTCTTCCTCACCAAATGGTGCAGTAATGAATGCGGGATCTGGCAGAACGATAGTGGCCGTGGCTTTACCGTTGCAGTTACAATTGTTGGCAGCAGGCCGTTGCAAAGCAATGGCTAGCATTTTCTCAAGACTCGCAACGCGTGCTTCTAAAGCCATGATGTACGCATTGCTATGACGTCTAAACCTCCGTCAGTCATGGATACCACGCAGAGGTTGAATGAGACTCACTTTCTCTTACTCTCAACTTGTGTATACTCGCACTTCTGTTGACGATAATTGCAAGCACTGCATTTGGGCTGACTTCCATCGCACTATGCCAGAATCAAAGTGTTAGAGGAGAAGGTAGCAAGACGAGAAATTGCTGATCATTAAGAGGCCTTGGGTAGTAGATTTTGGGTATCCATTCATTACCTTGGTCCTTTTAGCCCGGCAGCCATTGCATGCCAGCGTAACTCTCTTCCTAGCATGTGCCTGAACCTGTCCGCTTATAGATGACATTTTGAGAGTTCAAGAGTCGCTGGGTGGATGTGTATCTTGTCGCCCTCGGCATATCTGTACCTGTCGGATTCAGGAGAAAAAGAGGGGAAAGGTTCGAGACCCGAATATTTCTAGTGGGACTAGTGACGTAATATCGCGACTATGTCTGATGCGGCAAGGCCGCAAGGGCTTGTGGTGATTCCCCGCGGTTAGAGAAAGTTTATGGGGGATGATGATAAGATACCGGTTGAGACATGGTTGGTTGTTCTGGCTTTGTCATGCCAAGTTTTTATCCTGGAGCAAAGTTAGCTCAGTTATGGTAGAAAGAAACTATCCGAATATATCGGCAAGTGCAAGATTATGCACAGCTAAGAAGGTCCCGCATGAGTGGTAAGAGTCCTCTGCAGTAGTCAAAGCGCAACGGTTGTTTTTTGTTCGATTCATAAATACTTTTAGTAACAGGTAGCCTATAGGTCTGTTATCATTTTAGAGCGAGTCATTGTGTCTGCGCTATCCAAACATACGTTGATAGACTATTCGGAGACCAAGGACGACATCCAAATGTTAGGTTGAAGATCACGTTGCATGGGCTACTCCACATGAAGACCTGCATCTTTGACAAGGTCATGAGTTTCGTTAATGAGAATGAGCGCACTGGGACCAGGTGAAAACCCTTAATATGAAGAGCAGAAATGTAAGGATATAAAATGGTGCGCAGGGAGACTTGCGAGCGCAGCATGCTTGTAGTGATGAAATAAAACACGAAGCAACAGCTGCGAACATAAATGCAGGTCCTAGCGAAGAAGAGGAGGGTG